>NC_090825.1:600000-857500 GCF_028021215.1 Eschrichtius robustus
AAGGTGCCGAGTGAGTAGGGGTGTGGGCTTGTCCCGGACCTCATGGCCTTTGCAAGTGACCTGCTCTCTGGGCCTCGATTTCCTCCCCTGAGAGAGGAAGAACCGTCGTGGTCCTGGTTCACAGGGAGGTCACCAGACTGGAGGTCGTAGTTCACAGGGAGGTCGTCGGCTGCAGTGTTGGAGGCCCCAGGTTCTACCGTCAGCGCGAGCACAGCGGCAGCGAGCGCATTCATGTTCACAGTCTGCCTCTCGCGAGTCGGTCTCAGGGCCTGCGTGTGCCCGTGGGCGGTAACCGAGCCAGCCAGCAAATGGGGATGTATACAGCGATCGCCAGGCTGACATCCTTGTAACCGGCTGGGGGATGGGACCGCTGCCTGCGCCACGGAGTGGGGGCCCCAGCGTCCTCACAAGGGTGACCCGGCCTCTGGCGGGGACGGGAGCTGGTCTCCGCCCCGGGTGCGCTGTCCCGGCGCGCGGGCCCTCCTGCTTTCCCGCGCCTTGGGGGGCGGGGTGGGGCGTGGGGCTTTGACGTGGTGCCACCGTTTAGGAGCCTGCGTGGTGGGGATCCTGCTGGAGGCCCCCGGGTGCCTTCCCAGGGTGCCGCGTCGTGCTGTGCTGCGAGTCCGGGGGCTGCCCTGAGGTTTCGCCAGGCGTTCGGACGTTTTCTGGGAGCCGAGTGCCTGGAGCAGGTGTCGTTTCTTAGACGGTTTATGGGAAATGAAGACATTCCGATGTGGCGGAGGTTTGGCCGGCCCTGAAGGCTGTCGACGAGGGACTGTGGCCCCGCGCTGTCAGGAGCCCGCTGGACGGCTCAGGTCCCTGGGGGGTCCGCGGAGGCCGCAGGGAGCCTGAGGGAGTGTCACGCAGTCAGGTGGGAAGGTCAGAACACACCCAGCACAGACCCTGTTGCTTAGTTTTACCTACGACCCCCACCAGCCCTCCCAAATGTGCAGCCAGACCTCTCCTTTCTCCTCTCGTGGCTCCTGAATCGGACGGTGTGGCAGCGTCAGCGTGGCAGCCTGACAGTTTAGCGCGGGTGCTTGGGAAGGAGCGTCCCACGTGCAGACACGTGGTCTGGGCGGTGAACTCTAGGACCCGGGTCCATGGTCAGTTAGAGTCTGTCTGTCATTCCACCAAATGAGAGTCTTGATTTTAAAGCAGTGAACAGAGACCCTCCTTGAAAGGCTGGCCAAGTCCGGCTCCAGGGCCCAACTCTGTCCGTTGTGGGGTGTGACGCATGGTCGAAACTGAATACCGGGCTGGACGCAACACCTCTGAGTTCCTCCCCACCTGACACGTGCCGAGGACATGCTTTGCCCACAGGAGCAGAAGGGGCTGAGCCGCTGTGGCTTCTGAGACATGTTTTGCTGTCTGTATTCTTGCCTTTGTTAGAAGCAGCGGGGCTGTGTGAGAGAGCTGCTTCCTGGGGCCCGTGCAGGTCCAACGGCCCTACTTGGATTTCTGAGATGTGACGTGGAGTGTGTCTGCCGTCTAAGTGCTGTCCCCGTTGCTGACCCTCCCTCTGTCCCCGCAGTGTCAGATCATATACCCTCGCCAGCAGCTGCTGACCCTCCGCGAGCTGGAGATGATAGGCTTCATTGAAAACAATGTGTCCAAGTTGAGCCTCCTTCTGAGTGAAATTTCAAGGTGAGCACTGACCTCACTTTTGTAACTAAGAGAAGCCCGTTTGCTTTGGGATTGGCGGGGAGGGCGTCGTAACTGCCTGCGGCAGCCGGGGTGGTAGTTTGGGGTCAGACGGCAGGGGCTTGATCCCGAGGCATCGCACACGCGCCAGAAGCCCCCCAGCCTCCCCGACCCTGGGCTCCTGGGCAGGAGGGTGGAGGGCAGCTGCCCTCCTGCCTCCTAGACGTGACAGTGGACCGTGAACAAAGTGCTGCCCTTGTATCTGGAAAGACGTTCAGATTAAGGCTCTCTTTGACGCATTACTGATTCCTTAAGCAGTATCTGTTAAACTTTTACAAATTGGCAAGAAAATAAAATGGAGGCTTTTGCTTTGATAAGCAAACAGTTAAACAATTAAACAATTACGGCGCTAGGCTTGGTGCTTTGGGAAATAAAGGAAAGCGGTCCAGCTGCCTGGGCACCGAGGGACACGTAACACGTGAGCATCGAGAATCGTGGGCACGCCTGCTCAAGGCCCAGGCTGGTAGCGCTTTCAAGTTCTCAGATGGCCTTGGTGATCAAGGGAAGCTGGGAAATGGAGCAGAGCCCCGAAGGACCGTTAGAATTTGCATAAACTGGAGAGAAATCAGGAAGGCTGCGGGCGCCCTTAGGTGGGCTGCGCTGCAGACACTAGCTGGTGGCTGGCGGGGCCTGGGGGGTGGAGTCACTACCGGTTGGAGAGATTTAGTTAAAGTGGCTGAGGTGGGACAGAGGAGAGCAGTTCAGAGACTTGGGCAAAAATTCACCAAGACGTGAACCAGCCCGGTTCCCGGGGGAGCCCTTGCTGCCAGCCATGTGCCCACCTCACTGTGCTCCTTGCGAGGCTGTGGGTGGCGTCAGGACCCTGTCCTGGCCCCCCTCGAGGGGCTCTGGGGGAGGGACGTGCAGGGTCTAGTCCGGAAACATGCAGCGGTCCGTGTGGAGTTGACGCCCTGAGTGTGGTTACGTTCACAGGAAGAGTGAGGGCCTCAGCGGCCGTGTCCTGAGAAAACTCCCTTTTCTGGCTCACGCTCTGTACATCCAGGTGAGTCCCCGGCCGAGCTCCGCCTCCGGGCCCTGTTCCGCCGCCGCCCACTCTGTCCAGCAGGGTGCGGACTCGCTGAGAGTCCCACTTGCCACCATTGGGGTCTCTGCCTCATTTCACGTTTCTAAAGCGACGGGCTCCTGGGGCAGTGGGAGGAGGTGGCCGTGTGTCTGCTCACCCCTCGCTGGCACGTCGAGCACTCACGTGCAGGCCCTCCCTGCCTCCTCGGAGGTGCTTGTGCCCTGGGGGGGGGGGGGGGGTCGGGCGCTGCCGGGTGGCCCCTCCGAGGACGAGAACCCGCACGATGCCGTCTGTCTTTCCAGGCCCCCAGCATCACCATCGAGGGCTTCCTCCAGGCCCTGTCTCTGGCCGTGGACAAGCAGTTTGAGGACAGGAAGAAGCTCTCGTCGTGCGTGTGACCTGGCGCCCCCGTCTGCGTTCTCGGTGAGCGCACAGCAGGGAGGCGACAGGCTTCTCTCACAGCAGCGCCCGCCCCGGCAATCTCCGAGCCCGTGGCTGAGCCTTGCCGGCCAGAAACCCACAGACCGGTGGTGTTCAAGAAGCGTGTTATATTTACGTACTTTTAAACGCGTGTTAGAAGACAAACAGCCTGTCGTTTTCTCTGTTTTAAAAGGCGATCATCTGAGCTTTGTGTCTCTTTGTAAAGAACCGTCTAGATGTCCTTATTCTAGCCTGGCTCCGGTTGATTGGGCCCAAAATGCTGACAAGTTTTGTTTAAAAAAGATGACTAATGTAAGTTTTATAGAAGCGAAGCAGAAACTACATTGCCTTAAATAAGAATGTAATCATAGCATTAAAAGAGAAGTACACATCACTCAAGGCAAGGCAGCATTTGCTTCCTGCTGTGAGCTTGTTTGGTTTAGTGTAGACATTTCGGAGACTGATGACTAGGAAAAACCTGTTCCTATGTTAACAGAAATCGAGAAGAAAATTCTAGGGCAGGTGCTCTTCTCAGTAAGCAGACAGGCTGCACTTGCGGGGGAGGAGCAGCTGACGCGGGGCGAGCCTCCCTGGTGTCCAGCGCAGGCCGGCGTTTCGGGGACGTTTCATGGTCAGTCACGGCTCAAATGCAGATTGATGTTAACAGGTGTAAAATACATTGGCCAATAATGGATGTATTCCACAGAATATCGTGTTTGTTGCTTTCATCTCATACTAAAATAAATTTCATGTTAGTGTTTCGTATACATTTTTAAAAGAACACGTTACCTTTTGTCACAGAACTTCTTAAGTATTAAAATTGTTTTTCCAAAATTTTCTCATTTTGATTCTCTTATCACTCTCAAATGCTTTGAGTTTTATTTTAAAATTACTCACACGATCACTTGACTTTTAGCCTGTTTTACGCCTTGAGGTGAAGGTGTATCGTCTGCAGGTGGCTGTGCAGCCCAGGGAGGCCTGGGGTCAGGGCTGGGCTGGGAGTGGGAGGACCCGAGTTTCCGCCCCTGGGCCGTCGGCCGTGCTTGGCTCCGGTCAGATCCAGGACCAGAGTGACTGCGGCCCTGGGGCCGGGCCTGGCTCTGTGGTCTCCTCAAGACCCTGAAATAGGGTGAAAGTGGCGTCTGTGGGCCCTGGGGTCAGAAGACGGGAGGGGTGCTCCACGCTCCAGGGTTGCTACTGAAGTGCCCAGCGTCCAGGTGTCCAGGTGTCCAGGTGGGAGGAGAGGGGAGCCCGGGGCCGGGCCGGTGCAGAGGCATAGACAGATGAGCGCGGGGGCAGCGGGGGAGGGAAGCCCCGAGAGGGGCGGCGGGGCCTGTGACACGGGTCTGAGTGGGCTCCGCCGGGCCGTTTCCCAGGACGTGGGTACGTCTGACGCCGCCGCCTCTGGGCACCAGGGGGCAGCGCTGCTCCGCGGGACGGACAGCAGGGGCTCCGGGTTCAGCCAGGGCCCCGGGGCGGGGCGAGAGTGGTCAGCAGAGACGGCCAGCCTTGCCCCGCGCTCCTGTTCAGGCGCTCTGGCCTCCCCCCCCGCCGCCATGTGTGCCCGTGCCCACGGGACATCGGCACCTGCGTGCCAGCCAGGTGGGGGCGGGAACACGGATGCTCCGCGCCCGTCCTGCCTCCTCAGGCCCCAGCTCACTCGGGGGGGGCGGGGGGGCGGGCCGGGCTCCCCAGGCAGAGGACGCAGACCCCGGGCGCCTCACCGGGCACAGGCTGTCGTGGGCACGTTCTGGGCCGCGGCCAAAAGCCCGAGACGCGAGTGGCCGGGCCCTGGGGCCAGGGTGGGTCCGCGCGGCCCACCCCGTGGGGACAGGTTCCTGTGCGGCGCCGGTGAGGCTGCAGAGCGCTGGCCCCGGGAGGCCCGCTGGACACGGCGCCCGCTGGCCAGGCCTCTCCTGAGCCCCCGGCCCGACCCCTCAGCCGGAGGGGCGCCCTGCGGGAGAGGACGCGGACACGGGGCCGGACGGAGCAGAACTTCCCGGGCAGGATGACCTGGAGCACGAGGCGACGGGGATGGCGAGGGCGATTCTCACGGTCACACCACCGAGGAGCCAGGCGCTGAGCCGAGGGCGCCGGGGCCGCAGCCCCTCCACCCGGCTTGGAGGTGGCACCCGGCAGAAAGGCCCCAGGAGCAAGCTGACCTGCCCCTCCCGAGCCTGGAGGCCCTTCTGTGGAGGCCGTGGTTCCAGCCCGAGGGCCCGTGACTCCAGCGAAGCGGTGCCCCAGGGCGGCGGCTCCTGTCACCATGGCAATGCGGTGGCAGCCTCTCTCCGCGGCTGAAGTGTCCTTTGTGATGGGGAGGTGGGTTTCCATTCCCTGAGTTCTGATTTCCGACTCTACTTCCTCCCTCGACCATCTGCTTACTGTTCAGGACAGGAAATATTTTGTTCTCAGTCACCTTATATCATTCAGAACTGGAACCTTCTTTCTCTCTCACCTGAGCTGTCACTTACGGATGGAAACCTTTATTCTCTATCATCTCCAGATTTATCTATTCTGACCGGAAACCTTCTCTTTCTCTAACATGAGTTAGCCTTTGTTCCTGAAAGCTTCTTTGTTTATAATCTGGGTTCGCATTTGTTATTGGAAACCTTCCTCCTCTATCAATCACCTCAGTTAGAATTTACGACAAGACAGTTTCTTCCCCTGCCACCCGAGTCATTATTACTGACTGGGAACCTTCTTCATTATCACTTGCGACGTCATCTGTGACTGCAAACCTTCTTCCTCTGTCCCCCGACGTCGTTCACAACGCGAAGGCTCTTTTCTCTTTCAGAGAATCATCACTTCTCAGGGGAATCCTTTCTTTCTGTATCACCTAGGCTGTCTGTGGCTGCCTTCTCAGTCGCTCGATGTGCCTCTGTGACAAGCGGTCTCCTGTCTGGACCACCTGAGTTACGATTTATGATCAGGAAACTTCTTTCTGCGTCACCTGACTTGGGTTTTATGACTGGAAAGGTTTTTGTCGCCTGAGTGACCATTTATGACTAGAAACTTCGCCCTGTGTCACGGTAGTTACCACTTAGGGCTGGAGACCGTATTTATCTGTCTCCTGATTTAGCATTTGTGACTGGAGGTCATCTCTTTCTACCCCCGGTGTTGTCACTTATGACTGGAAACAGTCTTTCACCATCACCTGAGCTATCATTCCTGACTGGAAACTTTTCTTTTTTACTAGTTTTGAGCAGCAACCTTCAGTTTTGCCCCCTGAGTTGTCATTCGTGACTGTTATCCTTCTTCCTCTGGCCCCCGAACCCTCATTTACGACAGGACGTCTTCTGTCCTGTCACCTGAGTCATCACATAAGGCTGGAACATTTCCTTCTCTGTGACCCTGTTACCTTCGTGACGGACAGTCTTCTTTTTCTGTGATCTGAGTTATCGTTTGTGATGGAAACCTCTTTTTTTTTATGCTGTTGGTTACCATTTACGACTGGAAACCGTCTTTCTCTATTGCCTGGTTATCATTCATGACTGAAGATTTTTCTCCCCTGATTGATCATTTATGACTGAAAAATCTTCTTTCTCCATAATTTATGACTGGTATCTTGTCTCTTTATCACCTGACATCATTCAGGCCTGGAAACCTTCCTTGTCTCTCACCTGAGTTATCATTTATGAGTGAAACCTTTTTTCTCTGTCACCTGAACTATCACTAATTATTGGAAACCTTTCTTTTTCTGTCTTATTTATGACTAGAAACCTTTTCTCTATCGCCTTAGTTCTCTATTTTGACTAGGAACCTTCTTGCTGTATCACCTGAATGATTATTTATGACTGGAAACCTTTCTTTCTCTATAAAAGTCTTCATTTGTGACTCAAAACCTTCTTCTCTAGCTTATGAATTATTACTATAACTGGAAGTGTTCTTTCCCTATCACCTGAGTTACAATTTTTGACTGAAAACATTTCATTTTCTCTCACCTGAGTTTCTCTATCACCTGACTTATTATTTACAACTGGAAACACTCTTTCTCTATCATATGATTTATCTTTTATGACTTGAATCATTCTTTCTCTATATCGCCTGAGTAGTAAATTATAATGGAAACCTTTGTCTGTCTCATACTAGTTACCATTTATGACTGGAAATCTCCTTTCTCCACTTCCTGAATTATCATTTATGACAAATTTTTTCTCCTTCGCCCAAGTTATCACTTATGGCTGGAAAACCTTCCTTTCCATCATCAGATTTATCCTTTATGGGTAGGAACCCTCCCCATATCACCTGGTATCATCATCTTTCTCTGTCGTGTGTTTTCTCCTTCATGACTGGAGTTTTCCCTTCTCTGTCACTTCACTTATTGTTTACGACACGAAACCTCCTCCCCTGTCTCCTGAGTTACCATGTAAGACTGGAAAACTTCTTTCTTTTTGACCTTAGTTTTCATTTATGAGTGGAATTCTTTTTCAATCTCTTGATTATCATTTACGATGGAAACATTTTTTTTTTCTGTGACCATGGTTGTTATTTATGACTAGATACTCCTTAGTTGTAAGCATCTCTTTAGTTACAATTTATGACTGCAACTTTTCCCTCAAACATCTGAATGATCATTTCTGAAGTAATATTTTCTTTCTCTGTCACCTTGGGTATAATTTATGACTTCAAACCTTACTTCCCTATCTACCGAGTACTTATTTTTGACTGGACGCTTTCATTCTCTAACACCTGAGTTATCATTTATGACTGGAAACCTTCTTTCTCTACACCTGCCTTATCAGTTCTGACCGAAAACATGTTCCCCTGGGATCACGTTCCCCTGCACTACGTTCCCCTGTGATTTAGTTCCCCTGCACTACGTTCCCCTGTAACTATGTCCCCCTGTGATTATGTTCCCCCGTAACTGTGTCCCCCTGTGATTTAGTTCCCCTGTAGCTATGTCCCCCTGTGATTATGTTCCCCTGGGACTGTGGTCCCCCGAACTATGTTCCCCTGTTTGTCCGGTCCCACCACGTTTCTCCATGAGGCTGCGAGGCTGGTGCTGGGATGCAGTTGGGCAGGTGTCCCTGGCTCCGGGCTGTGCTGCTCTGCATGGGCTCTGAGCATCCCCTCTGCCCTCGTCGTGTGACCTGAACCCCAAAGGCTCTCTTCACATCACCAGCACTTTTGCTGTTCGGGTAGGTGCCAGGCCTGCCACCATCCTGCTCCGATTTCTCTGAGGACGCTTATTATGTGCTTTTTAAGTTCACCATCCAGCTGTCCCACCTCATCTGCCTCTGTGGGCCACGTGGCATGTCCTTTGCTTTATCAGGGCCGCCCTCCTTGGCTGTGCCCCCAGCTGTCCACATGGGGCTGGCAGGGATGGGCCGACATCCCCTGCAGGCTCGGCTCCTGGTGCCCACTGCCGGCTGCTCAGAGGGGTCATGTCGGACGTGGGGACAAAGTGCGGGGGGGGAGGTCTGGCGTCGTGCTGGCCCCCAGGCCCCACGGGGAGGCGAGGGCAGGACCCTCGGAAGCCCCGGCCCAGGGTGGCCCCTGTGTCTCCCTCCCGTCCCCCACTCCTGGCAAACCTAGTGCAGTGGGCGTGATGGAGCTGGCAGGGGGAAGCCTGGATAACATATTAAACGTATCTAGCGGAGGAATATGTGGCTTTTGAGCTGAAATAACCCGTCTGAGGCTGCCGGCCAGAAAGAGCCGGAGCTGGGCTTGGATCCTGGGGAGCTGCCCCTTGGGGAGAGTGGAGGACAATCAGCCCCCCCGGACCCCTCCCTGGGTTCATCTCTGAGAGAGAAGCTTTCTTCCTCCCTTTTGTCATTTTTGACCCCCTGAGTCCGAGTCCTGGGGTTGCGTGTGTCCCGGGGTTGGTAGTGTGGCGGAGACCGAGGCTGCTTCTCAGGCACCTCTGCCTCTCGCCTCCCGTCCAGGCCCTGTGAGGCGGCCATGCTCACTGCAGGCCCCACTGTGCACACAGACTCTGGGGCGGGCGCCGCGGCCAGGGTGACTCGTCGCCACCCCCCTTAAGCTCACAACAGCTCCAAAGGCATCTCAGCTCCTCCAACAGCCTGGTGGGGGGGGAGGGCGCACCAGCGGCTCCGCATGGGCCTCTCATGGCGGAAGGTCCGGAGTGGGAACCAGATTCTCTCTGGGCAGAGACCTCAGCACCTCATCTCTATCCAGTGCTTTTCAGACTTTAAAAAATCCACGAGGATTCCCTGCTGGCGCAGTGGTTAAGAATCCACCTGCCAGTGCAGGCGACACAGGTTCGAGCCCTGGTCCGGGAAGATCCCACATGCCACGGAGCAGCTGAGCCTGTGCGTCACAACTACTGAGCCTGCGAGCCACAACTACTGAGCCCACACGCCACAGCTACTGAAGCCCGTGCACCTAGAGCCCATGCTCCGCAACAAGAGAAGCCACCGCAATGAGAAGCCTGCACACGGCAATGAAGAGTAGCCCCTGCTCGCCGCAACTAGAGAAAGCCCGCGCGCAGCAACAAAGACCCAACGCGGCCAAAAAAAAAATCCACGAAACTTCTTCAAGAGAAGTCATACCTGGAAGCCCCATCTGTGCATGAAATGAAGCAAAGCTTCCCTGGCTGGCGGAGCAGGGGGAGCTGGGCCCTGCACGGGCGCTGTGCCCCCACTGCGGGCCTTCCCGGGGTGGCCCCTCTGCACTGCGTCTGTGGCCCGGCCCCCCTGCAAACCGCTCCCCTGGAAGGACGAATTCCCTCTCTGGCTCTGGGTGGGCGATAAGAAGGCAGGGCTGGGAGGGGAACTGGTTCCAGGAAAACCATTCAGTGGTCGGCTTCCTGGAGAGGCCGGCATCTGAGCTCTCGGGAGCTTTGCAATTCTTGCATCACGTCGAGGGGAAAACAGAGGCGGTCTGGGATTGCTGGGTCCTCGGCCCCGTGCCCTGGTTCCCCCGGGCAGGCGGGAGAGTTGCTAAGGCTCAGCCACTGAGACCCCAGGCCCCAGGATCCACTGGCAGAGGCTCTCCTGGAGAGCTGCAGAGAAGTACCTGAGCTTCACAGGGAGTTCAGGCTGCTGAACTGGGGGGTCCCAGGGGCCACCGACTCAGCCAGGCGGGAACCCTCTGAAAGGGGGCGAGGTCAGAGGATGGCTATGCCACAGGAACGAGAAACCTCTGTGCCAGGGACAGCCGCCATGTGGGCCCACAAGGACCCGGAGTGACAGTGACCTGCCCCGGGGCAGGGGTCATGTCCCATGGCCGCGCTAGGCCCAAGGGGTGGGACCAGCCAGCCCGCCCAGGTTAGAGGCTCACAGGGACCCGCTTCCTGCCGGGGTGCAGGAGGGCTGGGCAGCTTTGCCCACCGCAAAGGAGGGTGGGGCAGAGGAGGAGAAATGCTCGTCCAGAGGCGGCTTGGTGAGCGTGGGAGCCGGACGGGCCAGCTGTGTGGAGCTGGCCTTTCCTGCGGGTTATTGGACACGCTTCCCTCTGCCTGCCTCTCTGTTGAAGGGGCTGAGAACTGGCCGGCGTCCCACTGGTCACACGTGTGGTGTCGCCAGTGGCCTCATTTTCTTCTCTCTTGGTCTCCAGCCAGGAGAAAGGCCCTGGATGGGGCCCGGCCGGAGCCTGAGGTCTGCAGGGCAGTCGGTCCAGCCCCCCGTCGACCTAGCACACTCTGAAGTGACCTGAGGTTTGTAATAATTGTGGCAGTGGAATTCTTCCTGAGGGGTCACTGGGAATCCAGTCGTGGGGATGGAAAGACCCTGGGGTCCTCCGTGTGTCAGGAACGTGTCCTGAACACCTCAGGTCCTGGCTCACTTGTTCCATAGCAGGCCCACCTCTAGCCGAGTCAGGCAGCTCAGTTTTCCCCTGAACGCAGCCAGCACATGACACCAAGCACTCTGAAGGATGAGCGTCTGGCCTGAGGGCCCTAGGGGTCAGCGTTTGGCCCCAGCGCTGTCCCAGTGTGGCACACTGGGACCACGTGCCAATCCAGAAGCAGCTCTGTCCAGCCCTGCCCTCCGTCAGCCCTGGCCGGGACCTGTGACGGTCAGCATGGACCGTGGCCTCGGGCGCTGCACCCCATCAGGGCTCATGTCCCTGCTGGACCCGGCTGCCCAGAAGGCACCACACTTCCTCCTGAAGTCCAGCCAGCCCGAGATGCAGCGTGGAACAGCCTGCACGGGCCGGACCCGGCCAGAGCTCTGCACAGACCCCAGGGCAGCCCAGCCTCTGGGATGGGCCTTCGGGTCTTGGGCACGTGCACGCCTATAACAATATTAAAAACGGGGAATATAAAGAAGTAACACAACTCAATCAAGAAAATAAACAACGTGATTAAGAAATGGGCAGAAGATTTGAATAGACATTTTTCAAAGAAGACACACAGATGGTCAACAGGCACATGAAAAATGCCCAACATTGCCAATCATCAGGGAAACACAAATCAAAACTACGAGATACCATCTCACAGCTGTCAGAGTGGCCATCATCAAAAAGTCTATAAACAATAAATGCTGGAGAGGATGTGGAGAAAAGGGAAGGCTCCTGCACCGTTGGTGGGAATGTACATTGGTGCAGCCACTATGGAGAACCGTACGGAGGTTCTTTGATAAACTAAAAATAGAGTTACCATATAATCCAGCAATCCCACTCCTAGGTATTTATCCAAAGGAAACGGAAACACTAATTAGAAAAGATACATGCCCTCCAATGTCCATAGCAGCACTATTCACAGTAGCCAGGATGTGGAAACAACCTAAGCGTCCATCAACAGATGAGTGGATAAAGAAGATGTGGTGTATGTATATATGTATATATTCAATGGAATAATACTCAGCTATAAAAAAGAATGAAATAATGGCATTTGCAGCAACATGGATGGACCTGGAGGGTATTATGCTGAGTGAAATAAGTCAGACAGAGAAAGACAAATACTGTATGTTATCACTTATATGTGGACTCTAAAAATTAAAGCAAACAAATATAACAAAGTGGAAATAGACTCACAGACACAGAGAACAAACTAGTGGTGACCAGTGGCAAGAGGAGTAGGGGAGGGGCAAGGTAGGTGAAGGGGATTTAGAGGTACAAACCACTAGGAATAAAATAATAAAGTTACAGGGATATAATGTACAGCACAGGGAATATAGCCAATGTTTTATCATAACTTTGGAGTATAATCTATAAAAGTACTGAATTACTATGTTGTACAGCTGAAACTAATATAATATTGTAAGTCAACTATATTCAAATAAAAAAAAGTGAAATGAGGATTTAAACCACTTCATAATTAAATTACCTTAGAATTTATTTTTAAAATTTTTTTTAATGAATTTAAGAAAATAAAATAAAAACAGGAAATGCCAGTGGGAAGACTTAACCACAGAGACACTGCCGACTGGCCGAACGTTTCCCCGTAAACGGGGCTGGTGCTGCCCCAGGGCTGCTTCATTGCTGCGAGGGCGCGGGATCCCCACGGGCGGAGGGCTCCCCTGGCGGGGCTGGGGTCCCCATGGTGCAGACCCCACGGCGCGAGTTTCGGGAGCCCAGCAGCTGGGCGGTGGTGACTAAGAACAAGTGCCGCCCAGCTCTGGACAAAGAACAAGCTGATATCAAACACCTGATAGACACTGATGGATGTCGGAGGCCGAGAGTCTCCCGCTGTGTCTGTGAAGCAGCACGTGCTCGGTGACCCCCGTGTCCTCTGAGGGCCTCACGGGAGCCCCCCACCCACCCAGCAGAGGGCATGTGGCCCCAGGGATCGCAGGTCTGGCCCTGCTGAGATCCACCAGCCCAGCTCGGGCCTGAGCCCACGGCGGGGGCGGGCTGTGGTCCCTTGTGGGAGGGTTTGAACTCTAGCTGGGACGCTCTCCTTCACGCCTGGTGCCAGCTTCCCTTCCTGCTGTAACAAAACACGGGAACTGGGGCCTAAATAGCGGATTCACTCTCTCCCAGCTCCGGGGCCAGACGTCTGAGATCCAGGTGCCCTAGGGCCGCGCTCCCTCCCGAGGCCCCAGAGAGGGTCCTTGCCACCTCTTCCGGCTCCCGGGGCTCCAGGTGTCCCCGGGCTTGTGGCCGTGTCATCACGTGGGTCTCCTCTGTGGCTGTGTCTCTCTTCCCCGTCCCTTGTAAGGACCCTGTCTTTGGGGTTACAGCTCAGTGGATAAGCTAGCGTTCTCTCATCCTACGACACTCAACACAATCACATTTGAAAGAATCGTTCCCTAATAAGCCAATAAGTTCATGGATTCTGGGGTGAGGCGGTGGACATCTTTTGAGGGCCACCCTCAGCCCACACGGGGCTCTGGGATCAGCCTGCAGGCCTTCCACTCTCCCCTCCTGAAAGCAGCACATCTGTCCTGGGCAACTTCCCTCCGGGCCGGCCAGCCTTCCAGACGCAGCGTTACTTCCAGAGTTTGGCTGTGTCCCAGAGGTCCTTCAGAATTTGTTCCAGAACTAGAGCAGCAAGAGAGGAAACCCCAGGCCCTGCACACGGATAGGGGGTCCCCGCACAAGGCCACCCCTGCCCTCGTGGGCATCAGCAGGGCTCACCCGTGGCCTCCCGGCCTGTGGGTGCCCCCGTCACACCTCTGGACCAAGGATGTGCTGGTGTCCCAAGGAACTCGTGGGGTGTGGGGTGCCTCCTCACCCCCTCTCCTGTGGCCCCGAGACCCTTTGCCACTTCTGGTCCCTGCAGGCGACAGGTCGGAGTGCCACACCTGGACAGCTACATGTAAAAGAATGAAATTAGAATACTCCCTAACACCATACACAAAAATAAACTCAAAATGGATTAGAGACCTAAATATAAGACTGGACACTATAAAACTCTTAGAGGAAAACATAGGAAGAACACTCTTTGACATAAATCACAGCAAGATCTTTTTTGATCCACCTCCTAGAGTAATGGAAATAAAAACAAAAATAAACAAGTGGGACCTAATGAAACTTCAAAGCTTTTGCACAGAAAAGGAAACCATAAACAAGACGAAAAGACAACCCTCAGAATGGGAGAAAATATTTGCAAATGAATCAACGGACAAAGGATTAATCTCCAAAATATATAAACAGCTCATTCAGCTCAATATCAAAGAAACAAACACCCCAATCCAAAAATGGGCAGAAGACCTAAATAGACATTTCTCCAAAGAAGACATACAGACGGCCACGAAGCACATGAAAAGATGCTCAACATCACTAATTATTAGAGAAATGCAAATCAAAACTACAATGAGGTATCACCTCACTCCTGTTAGAATGGGCATCATCAGAAAATCTACAAACAACAAATGCTGGAGAGGGTGTGGAGAAAAGGGAACCCTCTTGCACTGTTGGTGGGAATGTAAATTGATACAGCCACTATGGAGAACAATATGGAGGTTCCTTAAAAAACTAAAAATAGAATTACCATATGACCCAGCAATCCCACTACTGGGCATATACCCAGAGAAAACCGTAATTCAAAAAGACACATGCACCCGAATGTTCATTGCAGCACTATTTACAATAGCCAGGTCATGGAAGCAACCTAAATGCCCATCAGCAGACGAATGGATAAAGAAGATGTGGTACATATATACAATGGAATATTACTCAGCCATAAAAAGGAACGAAACTGAGTCATTTGTTGAGACGTGGATGGATCTAGAGACAGTCATACAGAGTGAAGTAAGTCAGAAAGAGAAAAACAAATATCGTATATTAATGCATGTATGTGGAACCTAGAAAAATGGTACAGATGAGCCAGTTTGCAGGGCAGAAGTTGAGACACAGATGTAGAGAATGGACATATGGACACCAAGGGGGGAAAACTGCGGTGAGGTGGGGATGGTGGTGTGCTGAATTGGGTGATTCGGATTGACATGTATACACTGATGTGTATAAAATTGATGCCTAATAAGAACCTGCAGTATAAAAAAACAAACAAAACAACTAATACTAAAATTTTATTGGGTTATTTGTATGGAAATATGTTAATATAAATGTTTCAGGCATTACATGAAATTTCTAAAAATCTTATATTTGTATTTGTATGGAAATATGTATGGAAATATGTTAATATAAATGTTTCAGACATTACATGAAATTTCTAAAAATCTTATATGTTCTGGTATAATGTTATATGTAATAATCCTAGTTGTTACTTTAAAATGTATATCTCAGAAATAACTAATTTTCTTGTCAACTGCATTATTATGAACTTTCATCAAATCTTTAACCGTGGTCATTTTTAAGTCTTTTGTCATTTACAGACAGTTCTGGGTGTACTCTGATGATTTTGCAAATATGTTCCTATAAAAGGGTTTCATCTTCAAGAAATTCATGGAAAAGACTCTGACAAGTACAGGTTTCTGGTAACTGACTGTACTGCTGAACTGAATGAATAAGCATTTTCAGAACTCTAATGAAAAACTGATGAACTCATAAAAGTGCTAACAAAAGATCAAGATGAAAAAAAAAAATTAATTACATGGGACTGAGTGAACTGATGAGGATGAGTATAATTTTTGTGACTTTCTGTCTGAATTTAAAAAAAAAAAAAAATCCCACAAGGACTCAGAGGCAAAGAATATACAAATCAATTTTCACTGCAAAGTAAAGGAGCTGTTACAGTAGAGGATTACTGGACTGAATGTCAATATTATGACATAGTATGAGTGTGTTTCATGTTTGGTAATTGCAATCATTGTTGCTTTTGTTGTGGTCATCCATGTACAATGCTTGGTGTCAGTCTATTTATCTCTTGTAAAAATAAAATACAGTGTGTGTGTGTGAAAAAAAGAAAAAAAAAAAAGAAACAACACCTCTTGTCCAGGCCTCTGGGTTGTCCGGCCTCTCGCGACAGAGGCTGACCAATTCCGTGGTGGGAGGGGCTCCAGGATGCCCCGCCCTCTGCTCTGTCCACCATCCCAGGACCACCCTCCGTGTCCACCTGACAGTTGCGTTAGTGATTGAGGCCCAGAGAGCACCTCAACCCCGCATACTCGGGGGGAAGGGTCTTCCTCTCCCCTCTCGCCCACTTCTCTGATGCTCTGGTTCTGTCCAATCCCACTCCCCCCCCATCCCCGGCCTGGTCTCTGCATCCCCCCTGCTCCACCTGGTGGACGTGAGCCTGGTCCTCACTTGGGTCGCCCCCCCAGGACTCCACTATCAGCCCTCCTGCATTCTGGTTCCCTGGAGGGAAGCACTGCATGCTGATCAAACGTGCAAATGACAGGAAGCTGGGAGGGAGAGCTAATGTACTGAAGGATGAAGTCAAGATCCAAGACGACTTCACCACCCTGGAGAAAGGGCCCAAGTTAACAAGATGGAAGATAGTGGGAGAAGTCCACAGCCATGCTCTCGGGCCCACTCGGTTCACAAGAGGAGCAGGAAGACCCAGCCTGACAGTTTGTGAAGAAGATCCGAGAGTGTCAGTGGACCACAAGCTCATCAAGAGACAGCTGTGTGACTCGGCTGCTTAAAAGCCCTGGTGTAGCCTTGAGCAGCCCGGAGAGAAGAGGACCCTCGGGCCAACAAAGGAAATAACCCCCGCCTTGCCATGGTCTCCACTGGTCAGTGCCCACCAGTCAGACCCAGGGTAACAGCAGCCCACGCTGATGGGGCAGTTCTGTGGCCCTGTGTGGACATTTCACGGGTTAATAAGGGTGTGACCCTCACATCGTGCAGTGGGTCTTTCCACTGAAGGGAACAGGAGGTGGGCCCGGGTAGTGGGAGGCGAAGCTCCGCCCTCGGGTGCCTCTCAGGGGTCCTGCAGGGCGTCCAGCCCGGCCTCAGGGTTTCCAGAGGGGCAGTGACAGACTCGTGAGCTTGCAGCGGAAGGGCAGGGTGGCAGGAGTCACGTACTGTGGACTTGGACGTCGGTGGTGGGACCATAGACACTCAGCCCCTAGAAGAGCCTTCACTGAAAAAGGAAGAGAAATTGTCTTTTCTGCGGCCACGAGGTGAGTTTTCAGAGCTGTGGGGATAAACCAGCCGGGCGGGGGCAAATGAAGGCTGACTGAAGGGCCCAATGAGCCGTGTAAGCGGCCCTGGCCCACATGCTCGTGGTCTGTTCTGTTCTGGTTTGGTTTTAGAATTATGAGATAAAGAGAGGTGACAGGACAGCGTACAAAAGCGCGTGTGCACAGCTTAAGGGACACGGTGACCAAAGAGCCTCAGGCCAGACCCCACGGGAACGACATGCCTTGCTCGCCCTGATCAACGCCTCTCTCTTCCTCAAAAATAACCACCATCTGGAGGGTGTAAGCTCTCAGTATCAGTGGGGAAGGTCCCCGCCGTGGTCTTCTGCTTCTGGTTCATCTCTGCAGCTCGTACTCCTCTGCCCATCCACGTGAATTTTAAAATCATCTCACCAGGGTCCACAGCAAACCCGCCGGAGGCTGACTGGAATTGCGCTGGGCTCACAGACCCATTGGGAGGCCCCGGCTTCCTCACAGCACGAGTCCTGCCCTCTGTCTGCGTGGCAACCTCTCCTGGATTTAGGTCTTTATTAATGTCTCAGTAAAGTGTATGATTTTCTCCTCAATTGCCCTGTTCATCTTTTGTTAGATTTTTACATTTTTAGAATGTTTTATCTGGGATATAGAAATGCAGGTGATTTCGTGTGTTAGGTTCACATCCGACACACTTGCTACATCTTGTTACGTCTAAAGTATGTGCAAATTCTTTTGGATTTTCTATCTTTATTCTCTTTTATTTCTTATCTTTATTATTCTTTTTCATTTTGTTCATTTTTCCTAATTTCTATAATATAATAATACCATTTGTGAATAATCTAGTTTTTCTTCTTTCCTTTCCAATCCTTAGCCATTGTCTCTCTCTCCATCTTCCTCTGTCTCTCTTTGTCTCTGTCTCTGTCTCTCCCTGTGTGTGTGTCTCTCTCTCCCGCAGATGATATGACCGCCTACCTCTCTCTGAATGTAGCAAGAAGTGCAGTTGGAGGCATACTTACCAATCCTGTTCTTAAGGGCAATACTTTCTGTTTCACCCTTTAGTGTTATATTTGCTGAAGGTTTTCTGAAGAGACCCTTCATCCAGTTAAGGAAATGCCTTTCTAAGTCTGATAAAAAGTTTTTCGTGGATGACTGTGAGTGTTCTCAGATGTTTTTCTATAAGCTGATCACATGACTGAATTGGAATTTTGTCTGTCTGTTCGCTGCTGGACGCCCACTGCTTAGAAGGCCTGCCGGGACAAAGCATCTTGACTCCCCCATCTGGAAAATGGGTCCATCTCGGTGACCCGGGCCTGGAAGTCTGGCTCCTGGGAGCTGTCTGTGGCCAGGTCAGGGTGGCACCGGCTGGGCCCAGGGCTTGGGCCAGTGGTCAGCGTGAGCCGTTCGGCCACCAGGAGGGACAGTCTTCCATCTCTGCCTGCTCTCCCGGCTCAGGAGACGTCCCAGAAAGTGGGGGCCCGTTGTTTCCGCTCCTCTGGGGTCTCGAACCCGAGAGGTGGCCTTCAGAGGGCTGCTCCGGCACGAGGGATCCACGGGGTCTTCGGACTCGCCCGTGAAGCCCCCGACCCCTGGGGGCAACTCCAGCGCCCATCCCAGGGCAGCTGGACGTGGAGGAGAGGCCGCGGGGCGCCGGGCGCTCCAGGAAGGGCTCTGTAGGCTGGGTCCGGGTGTGAAGAGCACACGCAGCCCGAGTTCACCCCTCCATCCCCTGGGCGCCCTGCAGGCCCTGCCCCCCACCCCGGGCTCACAGCCTCCACCGGTGGGCGGCTCCCGTCGGCCTCCCCCGCCAGCACAGGCCGGCAGCCAGCGCGCGTCTCCAGGGTGACTGCACGTTCCTTCAGCCCCCGAGAAGCCGAGAGCAAGCGAGGTGCCGATGTTCCGGTTCCTGGAACGTTTTCCGGTTGTTTGGGCCGAGCTGAGACCCCAGACTGTGGGGCTCCAGGGGGAGGCCGGCCTCGGGGCTCCTCCAGAAACCCTCGTTTGTGGCATTCCATCAAACTACTGGAAAGAAAATGAAAGGCCCTTGATGACCAGAGAGTGGGGAGCTGCCGGCCCCACGGCTCTGGCTCGGGGGACGCCAGCTCTCTCCCCGGACACCCAGCCGGGCTGCTCCGGCTCCTGGGCGGCCCCCTGCCCCTGCCGCAGTGCTTCCTGTTCTTGACCTTAATCTGCGGCGGCCACGCTGCAGGGACGGAGCCTCTTCACGTTTCAGGACCAGAAACACCTGTGTGGGTCCTGCCTCAAAGGGGGGTGTCGGGAGGAGCACGGCGATCCCACCCTGAGAAACCACGTGGTCAGCTGGGTCCACTACCCACCTCCTGCGAGAGCCAGCGTTCGGGAGAGATGGACAGACTCAAGCTGCTCTGTGGACTTGCCAAGTATTTTAAACGGTCATTTGATGAAATCCCGTGTGGTTTTGGCCAAGTCCATTTCCCAGAACTGTAAACATGCTTCACAGAGGGGAAAAGAAAAGCGGCACAGATGTTTCTGATTCCTTCGCACTTGAGGGACCGTTTCCTGCTGTTCGGAGACTCCCGGCCCCTCCTACGGTCCCTCCCCACTGGGCCAAGAAGGGGAGGTGGGTGACCTGGGCGGGAGGGTGGGGAGCCGTGCTGGGGGCTTTGTGAGGGGGACGGGTCTTCCCACGCTGGAATTTCAGGGTTTGTAAAATATGCAACTGCCCACCTCTCAGGGCAGAACCGGTGCCCCAGGAGGGGCCTGCCTCTGCCTTTGCTTCCCAGGACCCCGCACCCCTCTCCTCCCCAAAGCCCACGTTCTCCTCCAAGTCGCCCCTGAGCACGAAAAGGGGGCTGTGTGCCTACGGTCTCATCTCAAAACTGAGCGACGTGTTCTCCGCCAGCTTTATGTTAAAATGTTATTGCTGCTGCTCTGAGAAGGGCCTTTATGAGGGCGTTTCCCTTCCTTCCTCTCTCCCTTTCACTGGTCCCTCCCTGTTGATGATTTACAAATTCTATGCTGAAACTGAGGAGGAGAAAATGCGTGACAGAGTCGACAAAACCTGACCAGGACTCTCAGCCAGCCCCCAGTGGCCAAGGGCGCAAGCCTGGTGACACACGGGGATGAGGCCCAGCAACGCCGTGTGCCGGGGACCCTGGCTGGGACAGCCAGCCATCAGCACCTGCAAGGTGGCCAGGATCGGAAGCCACTCCCGGCAGATTCCTACCTCCATCATTTCCTCTGAGGAAAGCACGTTAGGTCCAGGCGAGGACGAAAACCAAACAAAACGCGGACACGGCTTGGGAAAGTACGTCACATCACAAACGCCAGCGCCTCGTGGTTCTGTGTGATCACCACCAGCCGGCAGATCATCGAAAATGTGTCAGTTCACAGTTACAGGCACAGGCTGGTTCCAAACAAGGAGAGAAGGGGGCTTTCATGTCTCCAGGAGCGAGGATACAACAGGAGTTTAAGGGACACAGAAACATTGTGACTGAACCAAACTTGGGTCCCCTCGCCCGCGTGCAGTAAAGCCAGTCTACTGACCCCGGGTTGTGGTGAAGGAAAGGGGAGCGTTTATTGCAGGTGCCAGGCAAGGAGTCTGGACAGCTAGTTCTCAAAGGGCTGGAACTCCCCAAAGGCTTCTGGGTGGGGGTGGTTCAAGGGCAACATCAGGGGTGAGGATCGTAGGGTGCCTGATCGGCTCGCGGGCTTTCTTCTGATTGGCTGGTGGTGAGGTCATCAGGAGTCAGCATCATCAACCTCTGGTTTCAGCTGGTCTGGGGTCTACGTGCTTGTGGGCAGCAGACAGTTAACTTCTTCCTCCTGGTGGGGTTTCAGTATCTGCAAAGCAGCTCAAAGACACGGCTCAGAATAGTAACTATAGCCCTTGAGGAGGAACTAAAGGTCATTAATTTTGTTTAATGGCTAAACTATTACTACTTTGTCTTGTTTGACGGTTTTCCTTTGTTTCACATTTTCTTACTTCTCTGATTAAATTTTCTCTTTGGAACTCAGGGAAGTCCTAGGAGGCTAAAGCTTTTCTACAGACAAGAGGCAGGAGGAGGACATGGCAGGGTCCCGCTTGGTCTCAGCATGAGGTTGCAGAACATCTATAGACTCTCTTCAATTCCTTTTCTAAGGGGCTGACCCAAAAGTCAACCTGGGTCTATGATAACGGGAAGTAGAAATGTCACAGGGAGGGGGAGTTAATTTGCAGTGATATCATTTTATTTGTGGATGTCACAGCAGAGCCATTTCTCAACTCCATGTTCACATTCAGGGTTCTCTCTTCACAAACAAGAACCACAGATTAACACAGGGAATGTATTTTTAGTAACCAACAGTCTCTGAGAGCTTTCTATGTACAAACCATCTTCCAATCAGTTCACGTAGGTCAATACACCCAGTTCTCTCCTCAACACTGTGAGGGAGGCGCCTTCCACCCCATTTTACAGATGTGGAAACAGAGGCTCCAGAAGAGAAGCAGCACCCTCGAGGGCGCCAGCTGGAAGGGCACATCCAGGCAGCCGCATCTCTGAGAAGCGGCTCCCTGTGTTTGGGACTCCTAACTTGGGGAGCAGACGGGGAGGAGAAATCCCCCCAGGCGTCAGGGAGCTGATGCCACATCTACTGGTGCAGATCTAGGCCTGGAGGACAAGGGTGTCCTCGGGACTTCTTCCTTCCAGGAGCACCAAAATTCAGAAACTATCAACAGCAGTTTCCTCGGGGCTCAGAGTGATGCTGAGGACTGTTACTTTTCAGCTTTTGTGTACATTTTTAAACCCATGGACACTATTCTTTTGTCCTTTTTATTCTGAGATAATTTTAGACTCAGAGAAAAGTTGAGAAAGAGTTCCGGTGTAACTTGTGCCCAGCTCCCCGTGCCGGCGTCCTGCGCAGGCACACGCAGTGCTCCAGAGCAGGGATTAACACGGGTAGAATACGGCCAGCTACACTGCAGGCTTGGGTCAGATTTCACCAGTTTCCTCACAAGTCCAACCCCTGTTCCAGGTCCTACAAAGGACCCCACTGCACTTTGTCTCCTCGTGACCGTCACACTTCTGAAGGTCAGGGGTTTGTCGAATGTCTCTCAATTTGGGTGTCTGTTATTTTATCACGACTCGGTTGAGGTTACGTATCTTTGGCAAGAAAACTGCAGAAGTGCTGTGCGTTTTCTGGTGTGTCTTGTGGGGTGCAGGAAGCCAGAGTGTTTTGACTTGATTCCCCTGGGAAAGGTGGTGTCTGCCAGGTTCCCCCACTGAAAAGTTACTATTTCCTCTGTAAGTAATAAACATCTTGGAGAGATTCTTAAAACTATGCAAATATCCTATTTCTCCTCAAACTTTCACCCACTAACTTTAGCATGCATTGGTGGATTTTGCTGCGACAATTACCCCCGTGGTGTTCTAATGGTGACTGTGTGTTTACCTCATTCCTTCTACATTTAAGAACTGGAATTTCTGCGTAAGGAAGAACTGTCTCCCTTTCCCTCATGTTTTGCTTATTCCATTATTTATTTACGTCAGTATGGATAGTGGATACTCGCCTTACACTGAGGTGATACCCCTGTACTGCTGTTACTTGTTTGACTGCTCAGATGGTTCCATTTCTGGCCACGGGGCTCTCCCAGGTTGTCTCCTGTGCCCTTTGACACACACCTCCCTCCCCACCATCCTCTTTTGAGCGCTTCCTTGCTTCCTGGCACAATGAGATACTCTGGGCTCATCTCATATTTTTGCCCAGCCCTGGAATCAATCACTTCTCCAAGGAGCCCTGGTGCCTTTTACTGGGAAATGGTATTAGGAACCAGTATCTGGGTATTAGGTGTGCTCTCTGCTATTGGGGTGTCATTGAGCAAAGAGAAATTTAAGCAGAAAATTAGCCTGTAATTAGTATTAAAATAAATATGTATCAGATAAATAAATGAAAGAGTGAATGAAGGAACCGATCCTTCAAAATAGTCAAAAGATAGATTTTGACTGACTCAGTTCTTCTTTATAAGAAATAATTTAAAAGTAAGTAAACATATTTTACTTGCATTGTCTTTCCTTCTCATTTCTCTCCTCCTTGCATTTACAGAAAGAAAATTGCTGAAAATATTTTGACTAAATAATTCTGTAGTTCCCTCTCAGCTCCTTTCCAACTCTGAAACAGCACCTCTCACTGTCAAAAGGAATTCCTGGGGGTCTTAATAATGTAAATGAACTTCTCAGCTGAAACAGAGTGATCCAGATTGGGCTTTTTCACCTGAAAGTAAATGCTTGCATGATGCCACATAAGTAAGAGAAGTGCAGGCAGCAGTGTATTCAGAAGGCAGGGGCATAGCCCCACAGGGATCTCTGGAGCAGGAACTGTTCCAGAGGCACTGGGTGCTCTGCACACACATTGGCTTCTTAGCCTGGGATGTTAAGAAGGCAATGGCCTGCTCCTTGACCTGCACTTATACTGATTTTACTTTTCTTTGGTAATTAAATTATTTTAGTAACATTTTAATTGCATTAGTAGCAATGATACAAAACTTTTAGGAGGAGCTTCTGTCCCTCCTTGAGACATGGGTTGTCTGTGGCAGGCACTGCTCCCCTGCCCCCCACTGCACCCAGACTTGACTCCGGGTGAGAACTCTTGTCACACCGCAAGACAGCCTGATTTTACGTTTTCACATCTGCTTCCTCCATCAGACTGTGGTGAGGGCAGGGTCCGAGTCCTAGGGGTCCAGCCGAGCGAGGGCCTTGGCATCTTCCTGTGTGCAAGCTGCTGAGACACATCAAAAAGCAAGAGACACCCCACTGCGTGCAGACGGAAATGCTGAAGAAAACACAGCAAAAGCAAAATAAGGATTGTAGAGGAGTAGCTGAGCTTACGAGAAAGAAACAACACATTCAGAAAAATACCTGCCTCCTGATAAAACTAGATGGATTAATTAACATAATTCAGCCCACATTTACAGTACTTCTGTGATCCAGGAACCACCAACGTAAAACGACAAACAAACATGTTTCCAAGCTGGTGATAAGCCAAGATTCCTGCCGAAAGTAAAGGCCAGAATGTGCTCAAGGGGCACCCCAGCCAGCCTGCTCGGATCCCCCGAACAGCAGCCCGTAATCCTAAGGACAAACACGCCAGGAGACAGGGTAGCACTACAGAGAGTGGGCAGAGGCCACAAAGCAAAGGGTTCAAACCTTGGAATCTGCCCCAAGTCACTATGTTTAAAGTCATTAATTATAAAGGAGGGACTTGAAGCCAAAATAAAATATAAAAATGAAGAACAAACATGAAACGTGAAAAATAAACAGGAATAATTTTTAAAAGGACAAAATAAAACTTTGTCTTATCAGTTCAGCTGCTATGACAAATTACCACAGACCAGAGGCTTAAATGACGATGTGTATTCCTCACGGTTCTGGAGGCTGCAGGTCTGGGGTCAGCAGGATCGGGTTCTGGTGAGGACTCTTCCTGGTTCATACACTGCCATTTTCTCACTGTGTGCCCAAAAGGCAGGAAGTGTGAGGGAGCTCTGTAGGGTCTCTGTCTTCAGGGCACTGATCCCATCATGGGGGCTGCACCCTCATGACCTCATCAGCTCCCGAAGCTCCCACCTCCTAACACCATCCCATCAGGGGTGAGGGTTTCAGCACATTAATTTGGGGGGACACAAATATTCAGTTCATAATAAACTCCTAAGAATGAAGTATATTGTTCATTGAAATTAAAAATACAAAGAATGGGATAAGCAACAGATGAAACATCACTGGAAGTTATGCTTTGAAGAAATAACCCACAATGTTCATTCATAGAGAAAAAGAGATGGAAAAACATGAAAGAGGAATTAACATACACGGAAGAGAGAATGAAAATGTTCAGCTCGTTTTCATGGGAGTCACAGAAGAACAGAAAAGGAAAACCTTAATGGCTGGCAGTAAATAGCAAAAGAAATAGAATAAACCCAACCTAGATCCATTGTATTGTAGTGAGATTGCAAGATACGAACAATAAAAACAGCTTGAAAGCATGTTGAAAAAAGGCAATTTGCCTGCCAAGGAGCATTTAGACGGATGCAGGCTTCTGAAGACCAGCAGCAGTGGCCAGAAGACAGGACAGTAACACCCAGCCGTGAAGGAGGACGTCAGCCTGAGGTCCACGTGAGTCATAGTGCTGAGAAGTGCTCAGCCTTGAGAGTGGTGATGGGTTCACAGGTGTGTATCTATGTGATGAAACTCACCAAATTGCACACTCTAAATACAATCACTTTTTGTATTTTTGTATATCAATTACTTCTCCATTAAGTTATAAAAAGAAAGTTTAAGACAACTCTTCATAGGCAGGTTTAAAAGCAGATTAGACACAGGAGAAGAGGGGAGTGGAAAGCTGGACTGTAAGATGTAGGAAGTACCTGGGCTGAAGAAGAAAGACGAAAGAATTAAAATAGAAAATAAACGTAGTTTAAAAGGTGAAGATGTGATGAAAACACCTAACCCCATGTACGTATTTGGAGCCCTAGAGAGAGAGTCGGGAAACAAGACCAATTCCAACGCCAAGATCAGTGCTAAGAAAACCATGTACTGATGCGTCGACAAATCACAGGAGAACTGCTGAAAACCAAGGGCCAAGGGACATATTTTATTTTGCTTTTTATTAGTTATCTATTTTATACATATTAAGGTATATATGTCAATCCCAATCTCCCAATTAAGGGACATATTTTAAAAGCCAGAGGAAAAGCACAAATATCACTTCATAAGGGGCAATAAAGTGATGCAACCCAGAACAGAACAGACTGGCATCTTTGTGGTGCTAAGAGAAAGTGAGTACATCCAGACTCCTGTACCCATGTGAGTAGCCTTCAACACGAAGACGGAACAGACATTCCAGGCTGAACACCAGAGATAAGACATTTTTAGGGGCCGGCACCAAAGGAAACGCCAGGTGAGCTACTCAGCTGGAGGAAGCGCATCCCAGGTGGAGGCATGAGAATGCAGGCGGAGTGGAGGCCACGGAAGGGCCGCCTGCCACCACATCCGACAGCCAGGGTGTCGTGTGGGACCCGGGGTGCTGCGGGCTCACGGGGTGCCTCACGTGGGAGGGGCGGGGCGGGGTGGGGGCACCTGGCCGGCACTGCCAACACCGGCTGCACCCTAAGGTCAAGGTCGGGGCAGACCGTGGGGCCGAAGTGTTCACGGGGGTGAAAAGGCCATCCAGCGGGCGGTGCGGTGATTCTGATCTGTGCACGAGACACAGCCTAAGTGGTGACGGATGTCAGGTCCACAGAACCAAAGGATAAAGTGGGCGAGTCCACAGTCATCGCGGGAGATTTTAGCACACGAAGCTTAGCAACTGGGAACAAACTGCCTAAAGACATAGGTTTGTAAAACACATTTACATAATTGACAAATGGAGACCAGCGCGTTCAGTTCATAGAACACAAGCCTTTCAAGGGCACGCAGGACATTTAACTGAACTGACAACAAGTGGGTCACGAGGCAAGACTCCGCAGACCTGAAGGACTGGATCGCTTGAGCGTGTTTTCTCTAACTGCAGCGGGACAGCATAAACGCGATTTAAGAAATCCTCTAATGTTTGGAAATTAAGCAATAACCTTTTGGATAACCCATGGGTCAAAAATAAATCACCATGGAAATTAGAACGCATTTGGACTGAGCGATAAACATATGACAAATTTAAACTTGGGGGATGCAGTGGTTTTATAGCCTTAAATGAATATTTAGGGAAAAAAAGAATTTAAAAACAATGACCTAATTTCCATCTTCAGAAATTAAAGCCAGTGAAAGTGGCAGGAAGGAAATAATAAGGATAAGGACAGAAGCTAATAAAATAAAAACCACAGGGTAAAGCATTGTTTTTAAAAAGATGACTCTTTGAAAAGATCAAAAACACTGATAAAACCCTGACAAAAGTGAACGAAAAGGGGAAAAGGCCTAAATTACTAACATCGAAAATAAAAAGTGATGTTACTGTGTGTTCTGTGGACAGTTAAAGATTGTAAGAGAGCGCTCTGAAACACTTTAAGCTGTTATATTTGAAAATACAAAGGAAATGGATGAGATCCTCAATAAACACAATTTTCCAAAACTGACACAAGGGAAAAAGGAGAAACTGAATCCCTTAGCGAAATGAATGTGTAATCAAACCTCTCCCACGGAGAACACGCTACGCCTCACCCGCTTTTCTCGTGAATTTTTGGGCGAACCCGGGCGCCGGAAGCGCTGCCTTCCCTCCCCCTCCAGGCGCTCAGGGCCCGGGTCTCAGGCGCCCGGAGGGCACAGCCAGGCCACGTGGGTGGCGCCGCCACCTCCCCGCAGCCCCGGGCCAGGGCTGTCCGAGAACCGAGCGTACCCGCGGTGCCGCCGTCTCTGTGCGCCGAGTGACCCCAGGCCTGGGGCCCAACCCTCTGCGAACCCAGCCCTGAGGGTGTCCCCGCTGAGAAAGCGCCCGGGCCAGCCCTGCCCCGAGCGGCCCCTCCCTCCGCCCGAGGGCCTGCTTCTCCGTGAGAACAGCCCCCGCCCCGCGGCCATCAGGGGGTCACGTGGGCCGCACGGCCGCGCCGGGCCTGCGCATGCGCACCCCTCCCCCCAGGGGAACTTCCGCCTGCCGCCTTCCGCGCAGCTGTCGTCGTCCTGCAGGCCGGCGCCGCGCGGGTCCTCCTTCGCTGGCGCGTCGGTGGTAAAGGTGCCGGACGCTTGGCACACAGGACAGGACCGGAGTCTCACGCGTGTCACGGAACTCACACCTCACCCTCCAGTTTGTACAAAGGGAACCAGATGGACCACGAACAGCCCACGGAGGGGGGTCTCTGGGTGTGGCATGTTGTGCCCCCTCTTCTCCACGGGAGCCCAGCTGGGGGACAGGACGTCCCCGCAGGCCCCTGGCGTTCCCTCTGCTGCGCTCTGAGTGCTCGCCTGGGGAGGGGTGGCATGTGCTAAATCTGCATCGAATCCTGTTTTCACGACTTGGAGTGTCGGTCCTGCCCAGAGGGCCGAGAGCCGGGCCGCAGCCCCTCCGCCCCAGAGCACCCGGAGAGGCCCCCGGAGCGGAGGGAGGACCTGGGGAGGACGGGAACCCTGACCCCGCACCACACCCAGCGGGGACGCGTGGGAGAGGCCCGGGGTGCCCAGGGCTCAGCAGGGGCCGGGGGCGATGGGCGTGTGTCCCCTTCCTCCCGAGGGGCCGCCCCCAGCAGAGGGACCCGCCCTCCTCTCTCTTCTCTTTGGTGCTTTACTTCCCTCCCTCTCGGCTTCCAGGGCTCTCACAGCAGGAACTGTCTCCCCGACGTCCCTGCGCCCACCGAGCGCCCTACACACACTAAGGAGCGATGCACGCCGGCGGGGTGAGCGGTGGGCCGTCAGGGCAGGGGACGCAGGAGCTCCAGCCTCGTACAGACTCTGCGGGCACTGCAGGCTTGGGGGAGCAGGCTCGCGGGTCTGCCGGCCTTTCTGCAGGAGCCGGAGCCGGGGAGGGCTGGCCTGCCTCACCTGGGCAGGTGACGTCGCCCGCCGCCGGGCCAGGTGAGGGAGGAGTGCGCCCGTCTCCTCGGAGGCACAGGGACGCCACCCTGGGACGCTGGGTGGCTGAGGAAACTCTTGCAGCAAACTGTTCACCTCCTGAGCTCTGATGAACCGGGAGAGAAACGGGCCCAAAGGAGATCAAGGTTGAGACAGACGGTCCGGCCGCGGCCGCATCCAACAGCCTGTCAGCTCCGTCCACTGTTCAGCCCACGTGGGCCAGTGACTCGATTTTTGCCTTAATTGACTTAACGTGTTGGTGTCATGAGATGTGACAAAGAGTGAGTTCCTGGCCAGAGCTTAAACTTAAGAGCAGATTTCCAAGGAGGCCTGGGTTCTTCTCCCCTCCGGGGACTCTGGACGGAGGAAAACAGGAAGGGAGGCTGAGGGCCCTTAACGCGGTTGGTTTCTGCCCTCCTGGACCACCAGAGTCACGAGATGAGATGCAACACCGACAGGTACATTTTAAAGGATCTTGTGTGCTTTCCGGAGTGACAGGGGTCTCGTCCGGGACCAACGACTGATTCTCAACGAGGTCGGTGTGATGAACACTTACAACTAACCTTTTATGCATTTTAACACGTAGCTCGTCTTTTTAACAGACTAACTTTTAGCGAATACTCACGCATGGGAGGCCCTGAGCTGAAGTTTCTAGAGAAGGCCCGACGGGGAGAAGGGCTTGTTCTAGGAAGTAGCGTAGCCGAGAGCAGACCTTTAGACAGCATCTCGCTGGGCGTTGGGCACACTCTTCTCTGAGCAAAGGGAACTTCTCTCCTTAGAACAGTGAGGACAGACGTCCTTCTGTCCTTCTGGGCACGAAGCTGTGTCATGACTGCAGAGGCGGGGAGGGCATGGCGGCCTCCTTCCAAAGTGTTTCGCAAGCCTCCCCTCAAGATTAGACCCTGGGCCGCTGGTCAGGTTTCAAATCCAAACTGGAAACAGATTTGTTTTCTCTGCTTTGATGAAGTTCTGCTGTTTTGTGGGGCTTTGAAGTTTATTTTTTTGTCCTTAAATTGCATTAATTATTTTTGAAGTTTATACTTTTGTTCACGAAGTCTCTGTGAAGAGCGTAACGTGTGTAGATTCAAATAATTCAAAGGGACCTGTCTAATAGTTACTTTTAATTGGTAGCAGAGGACGGCATCCAACTTACTACAAACCTACATGCTATGGTTGAGAACTAATTTAACTTCCCCTTGAAGCTGGAATTCAAAGCCTCACTCGTGGCCTGACGTGGTATTATCCGGGGAGAATGTTTGTTTCATAATTTGAAACAAGAACCAGGATCTTGTATGAGGCCCAGTATTACTTCCATATGAGGGGGCTGGACGGAAGGACAGAGCTGGACCCCTGACTAGTGCCCCTGCACTGGGGGCTTCCCTGCCCTGGGCCCGGGGTGCAACCACCTGGTGAGGCTGGGAAGCCATGAACCTGTGTGTGTGCCATGTCCACGCAGCGACCGTGAAAGCAGGGGCCCAGGGGATGGGGTGCATCCATGGTGCAGCCTCTGAGCAGAAACCGAAGGCCTGTGGGACCCGGCCCAGAGAACCCCTATCCTGGGGGCAGAACAAGTGGGTTGGGCTGGAGGAGGCTGGGGAGGGCGGGCAACGACCTGGGGCTGCAGGCGTTTTGGGGACTCTAGCTCCTACCGGGAGGGAGGAGGGTGGGCACGGGGGGCTTCTTAGGGGATGGCTGGGCCTGGCTCTCAGTTCTAGGGATCCTTTGGCTCCCCATGGAGGATACACTATGGGGGGCATAAGAGCAAGACCGGCCAGGAGGCTGTGGCCAGTGCCCAGGACGGCTGGATGGGGACAGGGGTGCGAGTGCCTGGGTCCTGGGTGGGTTGGCAGGAGAGCTGAGAGCATCTGCTCATGGCTGGGTGGAGTGTGAGGGGGCTGCCAGGAGAATCCTGGGGTTTCATCTGGAGCCCCTAGAGGAGGGGCTGCCGGTTCCTGAGAGCAGGGGAGATATGGGGGAACACGTAATGAACGTGCTGGAGGGGCATCCAGAGTGGATGTCGTGGAAATGCACATCTGGGGCCCCAGGGGGAGGAGCCAAGGGCATCACGTGACCATGAGGCAGAAGGACACACCCCTGCATCCCAGTACAGAGACCTAGGCGCTTGAACTCTGAGGTTGGGGACCAGGAGGAACAGTCAGTGAGGTGAAGGGAACTGAGAAGAGGTGTCCCGCAAACCCAGGAGGCCTGGCACACCCCTGTCAGCCCACCCAGGTTTTCAGAGATTATTGATGTATTTGGATGTTTCCTATCACCTCTTAAATTTCTATTTGCTCTACGTTTTCTCATTCATCTTTCTTGTTTTTGCCTTTATTCAGATGGATAGCAAACGCTCACTCGACCGGAGGAGGGTTTAGTGGCTCTCAGAGCCCCTGGTCTCCACGTCCTGGTCCCTCATCTCTTGAAACTACTGGGAGTTCTTGTTCTGGGTTCGTACATACGTGTGTCCATGTTTCTTTTCTTTGGTCTTAGTTTTTTCTTAAGACAACAACAAACTTTATAAAGTTATAGTTTTAATATTTTTTTCTTCTTCTCACATCTCTTGCAGCTTTTCTGGGTTTGTTTCTTTATATTTTGAGGTTTCCTCCAAAAATGTTTTCATTGTGGGTTTTGTTGGCAAATCTTTTGAGACCTTGTAAGAACAGCTTTATTATGCCCTCAAAATAGTTTGTTCTTTCAACTATTGTGTACCTACTATTTCTACTTTCTTCTTTTTTCAGGGTATTTTTTTCTTTTTCCTATTGCTAATGTCTTCCTTTATATTTCAAGGATATTTGTCATATTTATTTCAGATAATTTGTCCTAACACTTCTGCTTCAGATGTTATAAGCTCCCTGGTTTGTGGCTCGCTCTTTGTGATTTTAAAACTTCTTGGGTGTTTAGATTTCTTGACTCGGAGCTCACTTCCCCCTAGAAGTGAATTAAGTGATCTTTGGAGGAAAATACATCATCCAAGACCTCTATTTCCATGCATGGCATCCAAAACACACTCAAACTTTCCAACCATACCAAGGACCAAGTGGCCAAAAACCCTGGGACAAAAAGACAATGTAAACAGTATCAAATGTGAACAGATGCTGGACTTGCCAGATATGGATTTTAAATTAACTGTTTTTAGCCCTTCCCTGCCAGTTTTTAACAATTAAATTAACTACTAATGTATAAACAGAAATATGACAGGATGCCCAATTTCACAGGAGAACTGAAATCATTTTTTTAATCAATGGAAATACTAGAGCTAAATTTACATTAATTGAAATTAAGTACTTGAAAGGTGGATTTAGTGATGGGTTAGAGCACAGAGTAGAGGTCAGTGAACTGGCAGAGAGGTCGGCAGAAAATATCAAAAAGAGCATAAAACCACCTGAGATTTAGTGAAAAGCTATAACGTGCATGGATGGGAATCCCAGAAGGAGAAGAGAGAGAACGAGGGGCAGGAAATATTTGAAGAAACGCTGGTCAAGAAATTCCCAAAAAAATGGAAGACATCAAACTGCATATTTGTGAAAATCTACAAACATGAAGCAAAATGGACACAAGGAAACCACACCTGGGCACATCATAGTCCAACTGTCAGAAATGTAAATAAAGGGAAAATTGTAAACAGGGTTACAGACAGCTGACTTCTTCACAAAATGATGGAACTTGGGAGACAATTGAAGGGTATATTTAAAATCCTGGGGAAATAACAGCTCACCTAGAATTCTCTATCCAGTTTAAATGCTTTTTGAGAATAAATATGAAGTTAAGATATATTAAAATGAACAAAAATTGAATTTGCCAATAGAAATTTTCACTAAAATAAATGTTAAAGGAAAATTTTCAGGCAGAAGGGAAATCTTGTTTTTTTAAAGAAAGATAAAAGAGAAAATTGTGGAAAACAATAGAAAGGGTACATATGCGGGGAAACCCAGATGACTGCTGACTGACTGCAGCAATACAATATCTCGAATTTAAATAAATGTAAAATTAGGATACAGAAAGAAAAAAAAAAGCTGAGATAGGTAAATGGGATTCAAGAGTTGAAGTGTGGTTGCTTTGTCCAGGAGGCTGAGTACTAACTCTAATATATCAAGGATGCATGGGGGAAATCACTAAAAGAAAAATAGAAATCATATTTAGGGGAAATAATAAGAGATATTTAGATATTAGTCAAAATCTGTCAGAGAAAGATTTAGAAGGGACAGAGGAGACCACTACAAAGCAAACTGTTAATATGGTAAATTTGACACAAATGTACCATTAATTACACCAAAAATAATTATTTTCTTAAATCATTAAAATACATTAATCCTCTAACTGAAGACAAAGATTGTCAGGCTGGATTACAAAAAACAAAACAAACAATTGTTCCTCCAAGTGACACATGTAAATGTGAGTACATCAGCATGAAAGGATGGGGAAAGGTACACCATGCAAACAGACAAAAATCAGTAGAAATATTGAAGATTTGAAAATCATGATAAACAAATCTGACCTGGTTGACATGCACAGAACCCTGCATCTAATCGATGACTGCAGTATACACTTTTTTTCCAAGTGCACAAGGAACATTTACCAAAACTGATGACGTTTTGCATCCCTCAACAAATTTTGAAGTGTTGAAAACATACAATACTCTATGACCACATTGAAATTAACCTAGAAATCAGTAACCAAAAGATACAAAGCGGGGAAATCCCAAATGTTTGAAAATAACATGATAAAGTTCTAAATGATCCATTAGTCAAAGAGAAGACCCAATGGAAATTAGGAAATATTTTGAATTGGATGATGATAAAAATATGAAGTATAAAAAACTTGTGTGGCATAGTTAAAGCTATACTGAAAGGAAAATGTACAACTTTGGGGAATTTCCTGGCAGTCCAGTGGTTAGGACTCAGTGCTTTCATTGCCGTGGTCCCAGGTTCGATCCCTAGTCTGGGAACTAAGATCCCACAAGCTGCAGCCAAAAAAAAAGAAAAAGAAAATGTATAACTTTCAATTGCATATATTAGGCAAAATGCTGAATATCAAAGAAATAAGTACTTTACTCAAGAATTTGAGAAAATATTGCCAAAATCTCGGCTTCCCTGTGCACCAATGCTGAACAGAAATATGGAGACAGGGATTTTGGAGGAAGAGAGAGATGGCTTTATTCTTCTGCCAGGCAGCAGGGAAGACACAGCCGGCCAGCACTTCAAGAACTGGGCCCGCCCTCCTTGAGAATCAGGGAAGGTTTTATACGTGGGGCTCTCGCAGTCTAGGGTATAGGATGAGGATCGAAGTAGTGAAGGTCTTGCATTCCTCCTTTTCTTTGCATTATTTCAAAACAGTCATAGTTGGCATCAGGCTGCCCGGTAATTGGGGTCAAGCAGTCTGGTAATTGCGTCCGTTTGCCTCTGGTTTATCAGCCGGTGACCTTGTTTCTGAAATGCAAAAACTACAGGGGTGATTTGTTACGAGGGACATATAGAATGTAAGCGCCGGGACATAATAACGTTAGGGAGTGAGAGGCACAGGATGTAACTCATACAGAGTTAGGGGTGATAGGTGCCGAATGTAAATTACATAGTGTCAGGGAGTGAGGTTAGCTTTGTAAAGTATAAGTCTAGTTACTACAAATCAGTGACAGTTAAACAAGGAGTGATTAACTCTTTCAGGCCAGGCTGTGTTTCTTCTCTAGCCGGTTTGCCATTCCCTTTGTTTTCTTTGCTGTCAGGAGAAGAAGAAAGAAAACTCTCACTTCTATTTACATTGCAACAAAAAGAACAGAAAATTAAACAATTACACTCAATTAATTAGAAGAATACAGCAATGATAAAATCAGTAATTAATGAAATATAAATCATACAGGAGAAAAAAATCAATAGCCAAAGATTGTTTGCTTGAAATAGAATAATAAAAATAAAATGATAAACTCCTAGAAAGTTTAATCAAGAAGAAGATAGGGAGGCACAATTAACAGTGTCAAAGATGAGAATGGAGACATCACTAAGGATCCCACAGATACTGACTCACGAACGGATGTGCTGAACAATTTATGCCAATAATCTTGACGACGTAGATAAATTGAACAAATTCTGAAAAATGCAACGTGCCGAAACTAATACAAGAAAAAAATTTAAGTCTAAATAGTCCTACTGGGGCTGCCCTGGTGGTGCAGTGGTTAAGAATCCGCCTGCCAATGCAGGCAACATGGGTACGAGCCCTGGTCCGGGCAGATCCCACGTGCCGCGGAGCAGCGAAGCCCATGAGCCACAACTACTGAGCCTGCGTTCTAGAGCCCATGAGCCACAACTACTGAGCCTGTGCTCTAAAGCCCGAGAGCCACAACTACTGAGCCCGAGTGCCACACTTCTGAGCCCACACACCACAACTACTGAAGCCCACATGCCTGGAGCCCGTGCTCCACAACAAGAGAAGCCACCACAATGAGAAGCCTGCGCACCGCAGCCAAGAGTAGCCCCCGCTCGCCACAACTAGAGAAAGCTCACATGCAGCTACGAAGACCCAATGCAGCCAAAAATAAATAAATTAATTTAAAAAGAAAACACCGTAAATAGTCCTACTAAAAACATTCCCACAAAAACTCCAGATCCAGTTGGCTTCACCAGTAAATTCTTCCAAATGCTGTGGAAGAAATGACATCAGTCTTACACAAACTCTTCTAGGGAAGAGAGAAAAAAGAGGTGATACTTCACAACTTGATTTAAGAGAACAGAATGACCTCATTATTCATATCTGACCACAAGGTCATTGCAAGAAAGAAACATTACAGCAATCACTGACATGAGCATGGACACAAATGTGCTTTAAAATTAGCAAATCACAGTCAACTGTGTATGCAGATATACACCATAGCCAATTGAGGTATAATCCGAATATGCAAGAATGGTAAAACATTAAAAAAGAAATCAATATAAATAGTATGCAATCAAACAAACAAGAAATGCTACAACATGGATGAACCTTGAGGACATTATGCTGAGGGAAATAAGCCAGTCACAAAGAGACAAATACTGTGTGATCCCACTTATACGAGGTACCTAGAGTCATCAATTCATAGAGATGGAAAGTAGGTGGTGGGTGCCAGGAACCAAGGGGGGGGAGGGGCTTATTGTGTAATGGGTACAGGGTTTCAGTTTTGCAAGATGAAAAGAGTTATGGAGATGGACGGTGGTGATGGTTACACAACATTCTGAATATATTTAATACCACTGAACATACACTTAAAATCATTAACGTGGTAAATTTTATGTTATGTGTATTCTACTAAAATTTTAATTTATTTTTTATTTTTTTGGCCACGCCATGTGGAATGCAGAATCTTAATTCCCCGACCAGGGATGGAACCCACATCCCCTGCAGTGGAAGTGCGGAGTCTTAACCACTGGACCACCAGGGAAGTCCCAAATTTTTTTTAATTGGAAAAAGTAATAAGGGGAAATAGCTATGGAAAGAGAGTAAATTTTTAAAAATCAGAATTGATTATTGTCAAAATCAATTTAAACCTCTGTCAAATGGAAAACTTTATAGAAAAATATACTTTACCAAACGGAACTTGAAGACATATAAACTTTAAATAGACCACTTTCCATGGAAAAAAATAGTGGAATCTGTCAAAGACCTACTCTGAAAAAAGCACCAGACCTGCCCTTTAAGCTGTTTCAGAGCACAGAATAGGAATAGACAATTCTAGATTCTTTTTACAAATTGCATATAACATCAAAGTCTGGAATGCATCAAAAATAAAACAGGCCAATCTTGCATCATGAATATTGTTGCAAAAGTCTTTTTAACATCTTAGCTAACAGAATCCAGCAACACATTAGGACCAAATGGGGCTATGATGATCAGATATTAGAAGTCCTGCAAATATCATAATATGTTCTCAATAGATGCTGAAAAGCCAACTGACATATTTCAAGGATAACTTGTCTCTTTTGTAAAAAGTGGGGGGCAGACTTGTGTTTTCTTGTATAACATTTCTTGTATGTAAATTAAAAGAAAAAAACCTCTGGAAGCATGCACAAAAAAGTATTACAGCTGATTACCTCTTGAAGGAATGGAACTGGGAAAGTTAGCAGGGGGGATAATTTTCACTCTCTACCTTTCTATATATTTATTAAACCATATGGATGTATTATTCAGAACTGTTAACTAAATAATAAAAGAGTCAATTTATGCCAACTATGTAGACAAAGTGAAGAAAGGGAAGATTATAAACTAAACACCGATAAATTCAAGAACCTAAGCAAAACAGAAACATTTCTGGGAAAATAAAGAATGCCAAAATTAGTGTGAGAAGAAACAGAAAATGTGATAGTCCAATACCCACTGGAGAATTAGGGCTGCAATCAGAGACTTAGGGCCACCAAGGCCACAGCCCACACCATGTCAGATGCACTTTCTTACCCTCTTCTATGGGACACGCAGCAGAGAAGCTGGTGCACTTTTCCAAGACCAGGAGCAAAATAAGGGTGACCTCCATCCCCACTGCGTTTCAAAAGAGCTTTGTAGGTTCCTGACTCCAAAGTAAAGGAGTTAGGAGTAGATGGATGATTGGATCATCTACAGACAATGCACAGGATCGATCGACAAACAATCTGACCTAACCCAGGAGGAAGTCAGTATTACAGTGTTACCCTTCTGCCAGCAGCAGCCAAGTTTAATAGGGACAGACTCTCCAGAACTGTGAAATAGGAAGAGGGGATGTTCTTGCCGATACTGACTCCGAGACGCGGCGTGGCAATAAGGCAGGGGGCTGGTTTGCAAGGACAGGCAGGGAGAGCCAAAGTGCAGCCTCACACGTGGGACCAGCTCTATGCCAGATGCAGGCCAGATGTCCACGGAGAAAGGTGCCCGGTCCAGTCAGAGGTGTGAACACTGGCTACTACCTGTGACATCCCTGCCTCACACCATATGCAAAAAGGGGGAGCTGGAATAAAGCTCCAAAAGTGAAGTCATAATCCTTAAAGCTAACAGGGGAAAATGTAAGACTGTCTTCACAACCCAAAAACTACAAACCGTAAGGTGAAAACCTGCTGGGTTTGCCTGCGTCAAAGTTAGATGCGTGTGTTCCGTGGAGGACATTGTAGGCAACACTGTGGATGAGCAACAGGCGGAGGGCAGCCGTTTCCATCATCAAAAACCTGCCAGCGTCTGCCCTGAAGAGCCCACCGGAGCTCCTGCCTACCACCAGGCAGGGGGAGCCAGGACTGGGCAGAGGAGGTGGGTGGGCGATGCACAGAGGGGCACCCAGGTGAGTGAGCAGCCTCGCCTGTGACGGGGAGCAGGGGCAGGCAAGAGCAAGCAGCAGGCTGTCACTTCACGCCCACCAGACGGGGGGAGAAGGCAGGGTGCTGGGAAGCACCGCCCGGCGGGGGGACCGGCATTGCGGGCATCTGGAGGGCAATGGAGAAGAACCTGGGTGATGGGCACTTACCCTGCCCCCGGGGCACCATCGGGGGATGCAGGCAGAGGGCCAGAGAGACGGGCTCGTGTATAACTGCCACCTTCTCTGGGGAGGAGGATGGTGGTGGCCACTGACTGAAGGTGAGGTGGTGCCTAACCCGCCCCCAGAGGCAGTAAGCAGGGCAGCCCTTCACCTCTGCGCACGTGGCAACCACTTGGCCTGCTTTTAAGATGTGCGGCACCCAGGCTGCACCCCAGATGCCATCATTCACAGTCTCTGGGGCTGGGACCAGGCATCAAGTTTGTTCTGAAACCCCAGGCTATTCCAAACACAGCAGGTTTGAGAATCAGCAAACCAGCTGTGTGGACAATAGCGTAAATCTGGACGTAGCTTTAAAAACAGTGTTAAGTTTAAAAAATCAACAATTATGAGTAAGATCATTGCAAATATCAATTATGCCACTAAAATTAGTTCAGGAAGCACCCTGTGTGTTTGCACGGTTCATACACAAACAAGGACATACCCAGTTGCATTGGGGGACTACGTGGAACTCGCTGGAGGAACGGGGCAGGGCATAAAGCAGGGTAGCTGAACCAGAAGTGACCCACTAGGAGGACAGCGCACGTTCCAGAAGTGAGAGGTTTGATGAACTCTGCACCCAAGCTCAAAAAGTAAGCAAAAGGTGGAAGTGAAACCATAAAGGATTAGAATAAAATACGGATGGATATTTTTACATACTGTAATCAACATATCGGTTTTGGCGTAAGACATGAAGAAGAGATCAGTGTTATTTTCAGTGTTAAAACCATTTTAGGGCTTCCCTGGTGGTGCAGTGGTTGAGAATCTGCCTGCCAACGCAGGGGACACGGGTTCGAGCCCTGGTCTGGGAAGATCCCACATGCCGCGGAGCAACTGGGCCGTGAGCCATAACTACCGAGCCTGCGCGTCTGGAGCCTGTGCTCCGCAACAAGAGAGGCCGCGATAGTGAGGCCTGCGCACCGCGATGAAGAGTGGCCCCCGCTCGCTGCAACTAGAGAAAGCCCTCGCACAGAAACGAAGACCCAACACAGCCAAAAATAATTAATTAATTAATTAATTAATTAAAAAAAAAACATTTTAAAAAGCTCCGTCTCTTCACACCCGCCCTGAAATGCTGTCTCAATCAACAGTAAATTCCTGAAATCCTGGAATCCACTGCTGGCTTCACACCCCTGCCACACGGAGTTTCATATATTTTAACATCTCTTAGGGAAAGTCACTCCTTCTTGCTCTGTCTTTTTAGGACTTCCCTGGCTATTATTGGATTCTTTTTTCCAAGTAAACTTAAGAATTATTTTGTTACAAGTTTCCAACAACGACCGTTGGGATTCACTTTACAGGCCAATTTGAAGGATGTTCACTGAACATTGGGGACAACAAGTGTCCCACCTTCTCATGTGGCCTCTGGTGTGTTTGCTTTACTCTTTGTCTTACTGAACATTTCATAAAGCTGGTACCACGTGCTCCTGAAGCCCGAATGAATGAACTGGATCTTTCCTGCACATCACCACACACAGGTGTGGGGATGCCACGTTGCAGCCCCCGTGGCAGTTCCTGTGGCAGCCCCCGTAGCCCGGCCCGCACCTTCAGCAAACAGCCGCTCTTCACACTGGGAGGCGGTCGGGGCACCATGTCTGCTCGAGACCCTGTCTTTGTCCACGAGGCCCCTGTGACAAGGGCAGGAGGGGACACCGTGCTCTCAGGCAGGTTGTGCTGGGGACCTGGGTGCTGATGAGAGAGAGTCAGGCTCAGAAACGAGGAGCCCACATCCGCTCATGGGAAGTACATGACTCCTCCCAAATCAAGTCGCATTTGCAGACAGTTGCTGGGACGGGGTGTAGCTGTCGGAGCGGTGGTGAGGGCCCAGCGGGGTGTGGACCCGCCCTGTCCGGCTGATCCACAGGGACCCGCGGGGTGGCTCCTGGAGACCTGCATTCCTTTCGTGCATTTGCTTTTGGTTTTCTTATTTTCATGCATTTATCAACATATCAGTTGTTCCTTCCCTACAGCAAGGATGACGAGAGCAGTTCTCAAGCCGCCGTCCACTCTCCCCTGAATGGCCGTCAGCCGGGAAGTCACAGGCTCTGCGGCCTGCACGGCAAACATCTGCTTTGTCTACGTGGGCTCTGCCTTTTAAAACAGGAATAAGTAAAAATTGTTCTGGTTCACTTGATATGCTTTCTTTTCCTCTCAACTTTGGTAGGAATTGTTTCTTCCTGCTGCCATCGAGCTTTAAAAGATGCCGTCAGAGGAAACGTCAGCCTGCTCCCCGTGAAAGCCGCAGCGGCGTGAAGCGGGCAGAGAAGGGGGGGCTCAGGCCAGAATGTGTCTGTAAAAACAGCCGAGTCCGAACATTTTCAAATAAAGGATTCAATTGTGCTCCTGTATTCCTCTTGTGCCGTCTTGGCTGGAGGGCCTCGTTAAACGCTCTCCTGGAAAACAATGCGTTCCTCTCTCTTCTCTCGGGAGCACTTTGGACGCCCCTGCGGCTCATAAAGGGCCCTCTGTGGGGCTGAGGCTGCGGAGGTGATGGGAGATGGGCCTGGGGGGGCACACCCGCCTCCCCCCCCCAGCTTCCAAACCCCTCAGACCCTCAGGGGAGGGCTGTGGGTGGCCGTGGACCCTCGGGGTGGGAGCGGCAGGCGAGGCCACGACAGTGGAATGGACCCGAGCGCCCGAGTCGCGTGGCCTGGGCAAACGCACCGCTGCCCGGAAGGGGAGTCTTCTCCGTGAACGGCGCCCAGTCCACCGAGCCTCCGCACGGGAGGGGAACACGGACCTCGACCCACACTGCACATCAAAAACGAAAATAAGTTTGAAATGGATCTGAAAGGACACAGGAAAATAGCCTCATGACCCGGGGGCAGATTTCTCAAACCGGACAGAGACAGCATGACTCAGAGAAGAAAAGAGGGATGAATGGGACAGTATGAAAGTTGAGAACGTCTGTCCGTCCAAGACTCCAGGGAGGGGAGTCCAGCCCCAGCCTGGGAGACTCTGGGACACGCGGGTCTGACGCGGGCGGCTGGAGCCCGTCAGGAGGGAGCTCACTCCGGACAAGAAGGCAGACAGCCCAGCACATCCAGGGGCTTTCCAGGCGACAGCAAGGGGCTCTGTGTCCCAGTAAGCCGGGAGACACAGCTCAGACCACAACAGCAGACTCTGCAGACTCCGGGTGGCTGGTGGAGCCCGAGGGGCAGGGATGGGGGGCCCGCTGAGGCTGCACCCCCAGCGGCTGAGCTCAGGGCCTGGCCACCCCCGGACGGAAGCTGCACCGACCAGAAACCAGAGCGGAGACCGGCCTGCCTCCCGGGCAGGGTGGGGGCAGGTGGGGGGAGCAGCCCTGCATCCTGGAACCAGCCCTTGGCGAAGGCAGGGACCGGGGAGCGGGCACCACTTCTGTCTCGGGTTAATCAAGCTGCATGCGGGAGCCACGCTCCCGAACGTCTACCCGCGTCTAACAGGAGAAACAGACGCACAGATGCTCCCCGAGGGCGCAGCACCTTCATTCCCGAGGAAACCACGGGTGTGTCTGGTGCGGAGCCGTCCGCCTGCCCCCGCACCGGAGTGAGTGGGCTGCTCCTGGCCCTGATCTGTTCCCTCGCGTGAAAAGGGATTGGGAACTAAAAACACACGGTGAAGACGTTCTCAGGGGCGCTCAACCACCCGTTTCCAGGTTGGTGCTCCCAGGGCCACGGGCAGCCAAGCAAGGCCGCCTGCTGTGTCTGGGCAGCCGCATCCCCTGCCGGAGCCCCCGCTGCGGTGTGTCCCGTGCAGAAAGAAGCAGCGTCTCACCCTGCAAACGGCTCCGTCCACACTGACGCTCGCCATACACTCTGTCTCTGTCTCTCTGTCTGTCTCTGTCTGTCTCTGTCTCTCTGTCTCTCTCTGTCTCTGTCTCTGTCTCTGTCTCTCTCAGCCTGGGCAGAGCTCAGTCTGCTCTGGGAGCTGCCGTGAGGGTGTGGGTGAGAATGGGAATGAAATTCAGCAGAAAGAATCCATGATTCCCTGAAACTCCTCAGAGGAACTTGTGGTGCCTGGGAAGAGGTGGCATCAAGGCATCCATGCACATTTCCCAAGGTCACCTCTGCGCCCATCTGAATATACGTGCATCTGAATGCTGGATGCAACGGGCAGAACCCCCAAAGACCTCCGCGTTCTAATCCCCGGACCCGGGAGCAGATACGTTAGGCTACGTGGCAAAGGGGGATTAAGCTCTGACCAGCTGGCCTCGAGGTGGGGACGTGATCCTGGGTCATCGGGGTGGCCCGGTGCAGTCACAGGGGTCCTTCCGGGGCGGGGGGGAGACGGAGAGTCAGAGGGTGCACTCAGCTGCGATGCCGGCTCTGAGATGGGGAGGGCTGCGAGCCCAGGGCCACGAGGGGCCTCAAGAAGCTGGGCAGGGCGGGAATGGAGTCCCCCCTGTAGCCCCAGGGGTCCGGCCCCCTGCACACCTGGAGCAGAGCCCAGTGAGACCTGTTTTACTTGTGGCCTCCGGGGCAGTGGGGCAAGAAATGTGACACTCATACCTGGTCACCAAGGGCTCGGCCAAACAATCCATCAGGATGGGGACCTGGAGGGTGGGGCGGGGAGGGCACGGGGGAGGGGGACAGACCCGAGTCCTCCTCCTCCCTCAGGATCCTTTCCCTGGTACTTCCCCAGGGGCCCCTCCCACCAGGCCGCAGCCCAGTTCCCAGAGAAGGTCAGGGTCTTGGTCTTCAGGGGCAGCCAGGCCCACGGCCAAGGGGTCGAAACAAGCGGCTGCCCTACCGACTCCAGGCAGTCTGTCCTCCTGCGGCCCCTACTGTCTCTCACACACGTCCACTTTGTGTCCAAAATGTTTTGCAGTTGCCGTAGACACGGGGCCTGTGGTGGCTGGTGCGGGAAGCTGCCCCTCGGGGCTGCCCTGCCTGGTGTCCCCGTGACCCCTCGCCTGCCCCGTTCTCCCGGGGGATGTCAGACGCCCGGCAGTGTACCTGGGTGGGGCGGCAGCTTCGCACAGGGCTGCAGCGGGCGGGAAGGGCAGGGCTGCCCGGTGATGCCCACTCCAGGCCGGAACGCCTGCTTATCTCCCAGAGCCTTGGGTTCATCCCCTCCCCTCTCTCAGCTCCAGCTGACGCAGCTGGAGGGCGGGGGGCACGTCCCCATGAGGGCAGGGGGCAGAGGGCACATGGGATACGAAAGGGGGCGCAGACAAACCCCGTGCCCACGTGTTCACACAGCCAAACGTGCAGACAGCCCGCCTTCCCCAACTGATGCTCGGGTAAGCCGGGTGTGGCCCCCCTGCAGCGGGATCCCCCGGCCGTAAAGAAGGACGGGCTCTGGTGAAGCCCCGTCATGGAGGAGCCTCGGAAACACCGTGGAAGAAGCCAGACGCACATTCCATGAATGTGAAATGTCCGGAACAGGCAAATCGCAGAGGCAGGAAGTGAGTGGGTCAGCGCTGCAGGGGCTGGGGGAGGGGTGGGGAGAGGCGGGGTTTCTCTTGGGGATGATGGAAATGCTGTAGACTTGGATCCAGTTGATGGCTGTGCAGTTCAGTGACGAGACGGAAACCACTGGAATATACACTTGACATGGGTGAGTGGTGTGACTTGTGAATTATATCTCAGTAAAGCCATTAAAATGTTAACAAGACCTCTGAAAATAATAATGTTCCCACAACTAGAAAAAAGTTAACATTTTCTGATAGATTTTAAAAGATCAAAACAGTGTATGCTCAGTGTAGAAAAATTTTTAAATACAGAAAGCTACAAAGAAGGACATTAAAACCACACCTACACCTTTCAGTGTAGGTACCACGTGTTTTCTGGTTTTACGTCTGACTTACTCATGTAAAATTATGAGCGTCTCCTGTGTCATCAGAAAGTTTCTCCGACGGCATTTGTACGTCTGCGTGGGCGTCCGTGCTCCGGTCACCAGGGTCCACCAGCTCATCCCTGCTCGTCCCTCCCGGTGTGTCCCAGGCCTTCGCTGCTGTCAGGACAGCCGGGAGGAACGTCTCCAGGCAACAATCCTTCTGTTCAGTGGTTCCTTAGGAATAATATCTAGAAGTAAAATTATTGAATGAAAGAAAATGGACTGTATTTTAAAGACCTTTGAAGAAAAAAGGCAGTAAGCGTCCCCAGGCTGTGGGCTCCTTCGGGCCCTAGTGTGATCGACGGCACCTCAGTGAACCTGGTGGACTCTGGCCTGAGTAACGCCGCCCGTCTCTGACTGTCATTTGGCCACAGCAGATAGCGAGCTGGCTGTTTTCTGTGGAACGACCTTACCGAGGTTGAAACAACAGCAGGGGTTAATTCTCTTTCCTCCTAGACAACATCTGTCCGCTTGTTCCTGGGGTCTGCCTGCTCCTCCATCTCCTGGCAAGGGCGTTTCCGGGTCCCCAGTGGGACGCTGCGGGGAGCCAGGGCCGCCAGCTGGCCCACGGCCAGCAGGGACGGTCCCAGAGCACCCCCCGAGCAGGACCACACAGACGCCCCTCTGGGGGCTCCTGTGTGTCTCACCTGGCCCTTCCTGGCCTGGGGGAGCGCGTTATCATCCTGAGATGGCCCGGAACTCACCCGGGGGCCACCTGGGGTCTGAAGCCAGCTGCACCCCCTACTGCCCCCGGGCCTGGGATCATTTCTCTTCTCGGGCCTGGTCTCAGAGAAAGCTCCAGGGCTAGTGGGGGAGGGCAGGGAGCCTGCAGCGCCAACGCCTCCCCAGCAGGGCTGGGCGTGGGGCAGGGACCTCGGGAAACACCCGAGGGACCTCCCCCTCCACACCCAGGGCGGTCACAGCGGCGCCTCCCCGAGGTGCGTCTCGGTATTGCACCTGCTTTAGGCCAACAGTGCAACCCAGCAAGGGAAACCCTGCCGAGGACACGACCCCTCCGTCCAGAGCTCGGCGTGCAGAAGCCCCCCTGGGGTGGTCTCCGGGGCTCCGTGCTGGCCCGCCAGGTGGGTGTCCCCTCCGCGCGCTGGTCCGGCTGTTGACGAGCAGGCAGGCCACACGTGGCTGGCCCCCAGCCTCCTGGGCCTGAGCTGTCAGGGAGCACGTCTGTTAGGAGTTCACTCTTGCTTTTGAAGTTCAGGGGGAGGCCGTGACCTTTGGCTCTGACGCGCAAAGGGTCAGACGGCAGACGTGGGTGTCTGGGGAGGGGACGTGTAGCGGCTCCCTCTGTTCTTAAGGCCTGGAAGGCTTGGCGATGTTGTGCACAGGTGTGTGTGCACGCGTACACGTGTGTCTGCATGGGCGCCACGTGCATGTGTGTGTTGTGCGAACACCTGTGTGTGTGCACGCGTGCACGGGTGGGGGCAGGCGCTGGGCCACCCCTGGATCCTCCCGGCGGACCAGCGACACTTCCGGGGGTGAAGGGCGGAGGGGGTGCAGTGCGGCTGCAGGGGCGGGGCCGGGTCTCCAGCGGGGAGGGAAGAGTGAGCAGGCGGAGGGAGCAGCTGAGACGGCCTTGTCCACAGGTTGGGCCCTGGCTTGGGGGTCCCTGTGCTCTGCGCAGGCCCCTGGCTTCCCCTCCACACCATGTACCAGTTGCCCTCTCAGCACGTGTGCAGCTGAGGGAAGTTTGGGGTAAAGGAACGAAAGAATAATATCTTTCCTTCCCCTTCAGCTTTTCTTGGGTCTGGGCCATGGGTGTCTTTAAAGCCAGAGAGAAGCTGTTTCTCTTTCTCTTCACTGAAGGAAGAACACCCACTTTTTCCAGCATGGCTTGTGTGGCTGATTTACAGAACCACCTGGAAAGAGAAAGGTCTGCCTGTGGGCTGTCCCCGCAGAGCCCCCGTCCCGCCTCCAGGCTGTGGAGGCGGCACGGGGGCTGGCGGTCCAGGGTCCAGCCCCCGATGGTCAGAGAACCAGCCCAGCGCTCGGGGTGCGGTCGCCGGAATGGAGGGTGGCGCCCAGAGCCCAGCTGCTGGGGTCGACGTCTGCCTGGTGCCGGTGAGACACCGGCCTAACCATCACGGCCCTCCGCGTCAGCTTTCACCCTGGACATCGACGGAGGATCTTGGTGCTTATTCTTGTTATGCCTTTAAAGCCAAATGAATAAAATTTTACCCACCCAGGCCACGCAAACCCGAGTCCCATGCACTGGTCTAAAGAAAACAAAGCTCTCAAAGCATCTCCTGGGCCTCTCTTTCTGGAACTCCCCCTTCCCCTTGGGTCCCTAGCGGAGGCTGCCCTGCCTGGAGCTGCAGAGCTAGTCGGTTACCTCAGAACCAAAGTCAACTGCCTGAGCGCTGGCTAACCAGCTAACCAGCTAACCAGTCCTGTGAGCGAGACCGTCCCGCAGGGGTATCCTTGCCCACCTCAACCCCACACACGCGTCCCGGAACGAACGCTCCCGGGCAAGAGGGGGCCACACTCTGCCACACTTCAAGCCTTCTCCTTACACTTGTAGTTTCTAAAAGTTTCCCCCCCATCTATTAAAAAAAAAATGTGTTTATTGTAAAAAGAAGAAGTCCAGAACTGAAACATAAGTCTCCCACCCCCAAGAGAAGTAACTTCTGCTAACAATTTAATGTGTGTCTTTCCAGAGCTTCCCCACGCAAATGCAGACAGAATGATTTTTGTACAAATGAGATTGTGGCAAGAATATGTTCTGAGACCGGCTGTGTTTTCTCTCAACAGCGAGTCCTGGACATTCTTCCTCACGAGTTGGTGCAGATCCTGACCGTTTTAAGGGCTGCGTGGTGTCCTGTCCGGTGGTGTGGTCACTGTGCTTCTTCCCGTTGGCGAGCATTAGGGCGTTTCCAACTATTTCATCCATTAAAAGCAGGGCTGCGATGAGGACACACACATGCACATGCGCACACATGTGCACCCCCCAGGTATGTCTGTAGGAGGAGGTCCCGTGGGCGGCGCCCCTGCTTCTCCGCGGAATCCTGGGCCTGAGGAGGCCACCACGTTCCGGCCCAAACACCCCCCAGGGCGAGCCCGCCTGCTGGGAGAAGGGGTCGCCAAGCCCTGAGGCCCCTTCCTTCTCTGTCACGTGTGTCCAGTGCCCGCCCCAGACTCGAGGCCTCATCACCGAGATCAACAGAACCCCCTGGGCTCAGCACTCAATGCAACATGGCCCTGGCATTAACAGTTGTCAGAGGCCAGCGCTGGGCCGTGGACGCCAGCTTCTGAGAGGTGGACGGAGCGCCCGGCCCAGTCTGGGTCCTTCCAGGCCACCGTGAACGTGGGGCTGAGCTGACTTCACAGCGCCCACAGGGACATTGACGGGACCACCAGAACCGAACTCTATCAGCCTCATTCGGGGCAGCAGGTCCCAGTCTGCACAGCCGCCATGCGACCGCAGTGGCCCTGGGGCGGACCCAGCGGGTCTGAAGGGTCAGGAAGCCTTGAACTAGGGAGGCTTGGGCCCCTCGGTGGGACCCCCATGGCCATGTCCTGGGAACTCCTCAGAGCGGCTGAGAGGCCCACTCCCGGAGGCCTGGGGGCCCCGAGGACTCGGTCGGGGAGCCAGGTGGCCTGCAGTGGACTCAACTGGGGGTCACTTTGCTCCCCTGCCACTTTCAGGGAGGAGGGGACACTTCCCGCGGCCTCCTCTTCAGGCCGACTGGCCACACAGGCAGGGGTCATCCTTTCTCTCTTTTCTGCCTCTTTCTGCAAATTCTTCTGGGCAGCACTTGCCCGGTGCTTCCCAGAAACCGGCCCCCAGGCGGTGAGAGCCCAGAACAAAGTTTTCCTGGGTCCCCGAGGAGGGAGGCTCCGGTGAAGGTCTGAGGGGCTCGCGGGGAGGCCGGCCCTCGACCTGAGAGGTTCTACTTTCTCCAGGGGGACTGACCACAGAGAGGCAGCACCTCAGCGGAGGGTGTCCCCAAGGGGGTTTGACTGCACGTCCAGGACCCTGCGACCCTCTGCACACCAAGGGGGCAGCCTGCCCTGTCCCCTTGAACCTGGGGGATTCTGATGACCTCAGAGAACAGAACACAGCACAAGGGACACCCCACCCCAGCGACCTCAGGCCCAGGCCGGAAAAGACCAACCTTTCCCCTGCACACGCCAAGGGCCTTGGGCCTTCAGCACTTCCAGGCGTCCTGGTGTCCGGACGAGGGGATGTGGCGCTTGGAGCCACCCACTCCTGGGGACCCCGGTCCGTCACCCCAGACGGAGAAACAAGCATAGGGGTAGCAGCTCGGCCCACACCCTCGAGGTTCCTGAGAGAACATTTCAGGGGATCCGTCAGACGTGATTCCCACACGCCTCCCCCACCCAAGGCTGACGTCCACTTGCGAACTGCCCAGGACAGCTCCCTGCCCCGAGCTGAATCAACCTGATACGTCCAGGTTCCCCCCGTGGAGTCACGTGGGAAGGCCTCCCCTTCTAAGCTGGACTTGGAAGATCCTCGGGGGCCCCCTTGGACCCGAGTATTTACCCCCACCGCCCTGGGCGTTTAGACTGCTCAATTCATAAAGTTTCTATTGACCACGTGGTATGAATGGGATGCCGTGTCCTGCCGGGTTCATACACTGAAGCCCTAACCCCTCCGTGAAGGTGTCTGGAGGTGACTCGGGGCAGGTGAGCCCGTGAGAGTGGGCCCTCCTCGGGGGTCAGTGTCCTTGTGGGGTCATGAGGGAGCCTCCGCTCTGTTCTCTGCCCGCGAGGCCACGGCGAGAAGGTGGGGTCTGCCCCCGGGAGGCCTCACCGGAACCCGACCCCGCTGGCACCCGGTCTCAGGCCTCCAGCCTCCAGGACCGTGAGAAATAAGACCCCCCAGCCTGTAGGTTTCTGTTAGAGTGGCCTGAAGGGGTTAAGACACACAGCCTCTCCAAGATTATACATCCACCTGCAGGGGGAAGGACTCTCTGGAAGTCACCTGTGAGTGCAAGTGCAGGTGAGTCACCCTGAAAGGTTCGCTGGCTCTCTTCACTCACCCATTCACTCGTTCATTCAGCCAGCAAATGATTTCTGAGCACCTGCCCTGTCTGGGCAGTTGTGCAAACACTCAGATTCCCAGGCTCCATGGAACTTAGAGTGGCTGGAAGGTGTGTTCAGGCAGTAAACAAACACACAAGGAGGAGGGGGCTTCCTGGGGACCAAGGACGTGCCACCCAAGTGGAGGAAGTGAGGAGGGGCCACAGAGTGTGGAAGGAGCACTCCGGCTCTGGGACCACACGCGTGAAGGCGCTGAGACGGGACCATGCTGGCACGTGTCCTACAGGCAATGAGGCTGGTGTTGCTGAAGCAGAGGGGGCGAGGACCCTGCAAGGGGGGTCCGGTCAGGGCGGAGCGGGGAGGTCTTGTGGGCTCTGAGCTGGGAAGTGGCCTTGCCACCCCGCTGGTTAGGGAGTCCCTACGCCTGGAGGGCTGGGCGGCAGCAGCAGGGACATGGGAGAAGGCGGCTGCCCCGCCCCGGACAGAGCCCAGGAGGCCGGGCCACAAGCCGCCACGGGCTGTGAGGAGGGGCTGGATGGCACGTGGGCACTGCAGGCGGAGCACACAGGTCACCAAAGGTGTGAGAGGCAGGAGCAGCTGGAAGTTTCTGTCGACTTGGGTGGAGAGAGGGGAGATTTGGGGGAACAGGAGTTGGGCTGGGACCCTCCGAGAGTGTTGTCCCCCCAGACATCCAGGTTGGGGGTGCATGCAGGCTTTCCCTCTCCTCCCTGTGGTCACATGTGGTGGCCTGGGGGGTGCTCCTCAGCCGGGTGCCGGGGATGTCATGGAGGGCACCGCCCGAAATAGGCCCGGCCCGTCTGGGCAGGTCTCTGGGCCTCAAAGGGGTCAGAGCCGTCCCTTCCAAGCAAATCCTCTACGTGCTGTGTGTCCTTGGCAAACTCAGAACAGGAGCAGTGCAGTGACGCTGAGAAAGCAAAGGCGGGCAGAGCGAGGGCGCCGGCTCAACCTTGGAAGGAGAAGGTGGCTTAAAGCTGGGGGACTCGGGGGCCCCTCTGGCTGCCTGGGGGAGGACGGCCCCCCGACACTCCCCCAGACGCAGCCCCGCTGGGACGAGGGTGACACCCGGGGCTCCACCTCCCCCAGGGGGAGAGCCGCGCCCACGCCGGGCCCCGCACAGGTAGGCAGGCGTCTTGGGTGCCAGACAAGCCCAGCGTCCTGCCTGCTGATGGCTGCCTTGCCTTATCCTCACCACCCATCTTTGGCTGGAGAGGCCATGATTATCCTCATTACAGGGATGACAAGGCGGAGGGACCGCCCAGCATCACGGGGCCACGCAGAGCCCTGACTCCGGAGCCTCCCTCCCACTTGCTTGGCTACACACAGGCAGGCACCCCGGGGCCTCGAGAAACAGTGTACGGGGCTCGCACCGACCTACTGACTCAGACTCCTGGGAATCTGGGGGGCTCACTGGAGGCCGGTGCCCCAGACACAGGATGAGAGAGGTGGGCGCCCCACCCCCGCCCGCTGAGGAGGGAGCAGGTGCACAGCGGCCTCAGGACAGGGGTCACAGCAGCACGAGGAGCCCCTGCCCTGGGGCCGTCCTGGGGCTGCCCGTTCTCCCACCTCCTGCATGCAGACACCATTCAGCGTGACGCTCGGGATACTGGAGGCCTCACCCAAGGTGTCCCCCATGCCCTACCCCTGCCAAGCTGCACTGGGGAGACAAGAGACCCTCTGTGACCACCAGGCAACAGGAGCCCCGGAACATTCCGGATCTCCCCGTGCTCCTGGTCACTGGGGTTTCTCCCTGTGCTGAGTCACGGCCCTGTACCCCCGCCCCTTCCTGGCCAGGCCTGCCCGCCACGATCACCCAACCCCCCAGCAGGACACCAGGCACCCAGACGGCCGGCCCCCCTGCGGCAGGGGCTTCCCCGACTCCCTCTGGCCACTGGGTGGCTGGGTGTCACGGGGCTTGGGGGGTGCATGGGGCCCGGGGCCCGGCCTCAGTGCCCACCCAGCCAGCTCCAGGCCCTGCCTGGCCTCCGCCCGCTCACGTCGCTTCCGCAGTGGGGACTTGCTTACCGTGGCCGGGGGCGGGGGCAGCGGGGGAGGCAGGAGAGAGAAGGCTCTGTACTGACCCTTCTGATCACCGAAAGGAAAGCAGATCGTGCCCGGCGCCCCCCATTCAGGGGTCTCCAGCGGCCCCCAGACTCCTGGCCACCTCCAGCTCGGGGCCTGGCCCTGCTCCTCGCCCCGTGCTGGCCCGGGTGTCTCTCTGCTCTGTCTCCCGCCCCTGCTCCCTGAGCCCCGTCTCAGCACTCAGACGTGCACCCGGCTTCCCCCGAGTAGGGGGCCGACAGGAGGGGCCTGGCCCCGGGTGGGCCCTGAAGGTCAGGGGGCGGGTCCAGCTGCTTCCCAGCTCCCTGGGTGATCTACGGGGCTGAGCTGAGTGGACGCCCAGCGCGGGGATGGTCTTTCATCCTCCCCCTTCCCCGCCCAACCGCTGCTCTCAGTGGCACGTGGAGCTGCCATTTGTCACTCCGTTTCCCACGTCTGCGGGCGGGACCCTGCCCCAGGCAGTCAGGGGTCAGCACGTGAGGACTGAGCCCCCTTTCTAGGGGAGCAGAGAAGCCCAGCAGCCCGGGGTGCCCCCCGTGGGGAGCCCTTGATGGAGGTCCCATCGGAAAGGCTGGGCTCCACGCCGAGTCCTGGGATGAGAAGCCAGGTGAGGAGACCACACTCGGAGGAAAGGGGAAGCACAGCTGGGGGAGCTCTTGTGCCTGTTCTCAGCCCCACCAAACGTGCGGGCTCTTCTAACTCCTCGTCGAGGCCGGAAGGAGGGACCTGGGGAGCAGAAGACAGACTTGGAGGCTGGGGCCCACTGGCAGCAAGGAGACAGCGCCCCAAGGGGCCTGGGGACATTGGGAGGGAAGGCCCGGGGCGGAGCCACCTGTGCTCACCTGAGGGCACCAAGCCAGGTGACCCGTGGCAGAGGGAGGCCCTCGGGCAGGAGGGACTCAGTGTTTAAGGTGCGTCCCAGCTTGGGATGTCCAGGACCCCGGGAAACCCAGGAAAGCAGAGGTCAGTCCGGATCAACAGTGCAGCACCGCTCGTAGGCCCTACTGTGTGCCCTGAGCGTGAGTAAGTCCCCACTGCGGAAGTGACATGAGCGGGCGGAGGCCAGGCCCGGCCTGGAGCTGGCTGGGTGGCCACTGAGGCCGGGCCCCAGGCCCCATGCACCCTGAGCCCCGTGACACCCAGCCCTCGGGGGCGACGTAATTCTAAGTTCCCGGGGGCTGGCTGGGGCTCCGAGGTGCTGAGGACGGACTGGGCAGAGGGCACTGAGTCACGTCCCCCCGAGGCCCCAGCTTCCCCAGTAGCCGCCAGCTGCCGGTCGCAGGCTACACGTCCCCCGCCCAGCCCCGCTCTGAGGGGTTCTAGGACTGGTGGCCAAGGGCACCCTTGTCTGGCGCCGGGGTCCCCACCCCCACCCCGGCGAGAGAAGCCTGGGTTTGGGCTCAAGGCCCTTGTTGTGCAGCTGGCCCAGCACGGGGCCCACCTTTTCACCTGCATCCTGGCTGTTCCGGCAGGAACTCACCTGTAGGGCAAGCGCTGGGTGGGCAGGGGGTGGAGGTCAGAGTTCAGCCCCCAGAGTCAGCCAGAACGATGGAATTTGTGGTTATTTCCTAACAATCTTGTGCAAGCAGGAAGCAACTGGAAAGAGGTGGTGACAGCTTCAAACCCGTTTCAGTTTCTTGGTTGATTCCAAGTTTTGGAGGCTTGCGGTGGTGCTGGCCCTGCCTCTGCTGCCGGCCTGGAGGAGAGACGGGGCTGGTGGGGCAAGTGGCCGAGGTCCCCGAGGGAACTAGAGCCAGGATCCCACTAAGGGGTCAAGACAGCGACAGCAGAGCGTTAAACCAAGCGTGCGGCCCAGGAATCGGGAACTAAGTGCAGACGGTGCGGGGCCCTGGAGAACACCGAGGGTGCCTGTTCCCACGTGCGTGTATGTGTGTGTTTGTGAGCACACGTGTGAACGTGTGTGTGCGTGTTTGTACAGGTGTGTGCACATACGTGTGTGCATGTGAGCACCTGGGGGGAGGAGGGAGGAGGGCCCGGAGGGCCCACCCCACAATCCCCTTCTGCCTTCCGGCCCCGAGCTCACCCGGACCGTCGGGGGGACACGGTGAGGGCCTCCGCGTGGGCCCCTGCAGGACCCGGCCCCTCCCAGCCAGCTGCCTGAAGAAAGGCAATGTGGGCCCCTATGTGGCTTACTGAGTGCACGCAGGGCACTGGCCAGCAGGCGGGCCTGGGGCCCGGGAAGCCGACTTGACGGCCCGGGAGCAGGTGGCGTCCTGACCAAAGGGCCCTGAGGAGGCCCCTGGAGCAGGCGGCGGGACGCTGCATGTGGCCCCCCTTCACCGGGGCAGCTGCTCTGGCCCCATTGAGAGGCAGCCTGAGCCGAGGCCACCCACCTCCTGCCAGCGGCTCCAAGGGCACGGGCTGACTGGACCCCCCAGAGCCAGGAAGGGCGACTCAGACAAGCAGGGCTGTGGCCGCCTGGCCAGGCTGCATCCCGCTCGGCCACCTCCCCACAGCCCTCAGGGAGAAAAAGCATGGGTCCCCACTCCTTGGAACTGGCCTGGGGAGCCTCACCCTGGGGTCACGTGACCTGGGCCCCTCGGTAGCTGGCCAAGGACATCAGGCGTCCAGGCAGGCGGCAGGGCTTCCTTCCTTCAAGGAAACTGGGGGTGGGCCTGGGCCCACGGAGGAGAGAGGTGGTCACTGGGGAGTGTGCGGAAGACCCTCGCTTCTATGTCTCCTCTGATGGGGGCCTTTTGGGAGTCGGGGGTCTCAGGGTTCCTCCCACCAGGGTCTCCCTCTCTGGCTGGACGTCCTGAGCTCAGGTCATGGGTCCACTCTGAGCCAGCTCTACCACCGGGACTGCAGGAGACGCTCTTTCCCTCGGGACAGCCCGGCCCCGTAGCCCCTGCTGGCTGGAGCTGTGGGCACACGTGCAGGACGACACGATGCCCGTCACTCAGGCACCCCAGACCCGAGCTCGCCCTTGCCCTGCAGCACATACTCGGCCAGGCCCCTGGTGCTATGAGTCAGTTTCTAGAAGCAGGTGAGCCTGAAAGGGCGACCCCACCGCTCTCCCACCCTGCCGAGACTGCCAGTTTGGGGGGAGAGGAGCAGCTGACGGCCTGGTCTGCCCTGCTGGACCTCAAGGTGCTCCAGTGGTGGACAACGGGCTTGGGGACACCACCGGGTGGCCACCGTCCACACCAACTGTAAAGCAGCCTGCTCCAACGGGCAAAGACTCCCCAAGGATAAACACTGTTCAATTAAATAGGAAGAGAAAATGTAGGTTTTTTTTTTTATTACGTAGAGATGTTAAACTTCTGTAAATCAGAAAAAAAAAAATACAAAACCCAAGTCTAATGTGGCACATATATACAATGGAATATTACTCAGCCATAAAATGAAATGAAATTGAGTTATTTGTAGTGAGGTGGATGGACCTAGAGTCTGTCATACAGAGTGAAGTAAGTCAGAAAGAGAAAAACAAATACCGTATGCTAACACATATATATGGAATCTAAAAAAAAAAAAAAGGTTCCAAAGAACCTAGGGGCAGGACAGGAATAAAGACGCAGATGTAGAGAATGGACTTGAGGACACGGGGAGGGGGAAGGGTAAGCTGGGACGAAGTGAGAGAGTGGCATGGACATGTATACACTACCAAATGTAAAATAGATAGCTAGTGGGAAGCAGCCGCATAGCACAGGGAGATCAGCTCGGTGCTTTGCGACCACCTAGAGGGGTGGGATAGGGAGGGTGGGAGGGAGATGCAAGAGGGAGCAGATATGGGGATATACGTATATGTATAGCTGATTCTCTTTGTTATAAAGCAGAACTAACGCACCATTGTAAAGCAATTCAATTCCAATAAAGATGTTAAAAAAAAACAAAAACAAACAAAAAAAACAAGTCTAAGAGCAAACTGGGTGAATGTTTGCAACAAAATGATGGGGCAAACATATCCTTCATATACAAAAAGCTCTTACCCATCAATAAAAATAATACCATAATAGCAATGGAAATGTAACGGTAAACATTAATACAGAGGCCAACCTTGATCACAGCCAAAGAAAGAAATACTGAAACAAAAATAAAACTTCATTTTTCAGTTTATCATCGTTTTGGAATGTGATGGGCTTGCCTATAGGTGGAAGTATAAACTGGTGAGGGCTTTTGAAAAGCAATGTACCTCTAGACATCACAAGTAAGAGCGGTTCCATACCTCTGCCAGGCAGTTCAGGGGACAGTTAGAACAGAGACCATGATTTGTGACGGAGGCCAGGTGTGACGGTGTCACCTGTAATCATGACAGGAGGGAACCAGTGATGCCTGTCCTATGGTTGTGCCATGGAGCACCAGGCAGAAGTGTAAATTGTGCTTTTAAAGACTATTCAGGTGTACAAGAAAGTGACCACGAAACAGTTTTCGGTAAAATGAGCAGAAACAAAACTCTGGATAATGAAGCGGTTATCTCAGGGAGGCGGCACTGGGGACAGTTTTATTTCCTTCTTCATATTTAATGTCTACATTTTCTAAATTTTCTATAATGATCAGCCAGAACTTTTATATTGAGAAAAAGTAAGGACCTTTTCTTTTTACAAAAAAACAATTCTCATAAATGTGTATGACGTATATTGTGAATATTATGAAGCTTTTGGATCCACACGGGCAGATCTCAGAAACCCCAGGTGCTGCTGCCAACGCGCTGGCCCTCGGGCACTGCCGGGACCCTGCGTGGCTCTGGGCCCTGCTCCTGCCTGGCTCCCCGGGGGGCCGGCCATCCCGTACTGGAAAAACTTTCACCCTCCACGTCACGGCCACCTGGCTTGAATGGAAATAGCCAGCTCTGCCCAGCTCTGCTGATTCAAATGCACTGGGTATCCGCGGTGGGAACCGCACCTCCATGTGCTCCGGGTCCTCTCCTCTCCCTCAGAGTTACATGTGTTATCCTTTCTGGAGGAAAACATTCAGTGTGGCTCTATTTGCAATAACTTGAGTCAGTCCCACTCGGTGCTGACAACAGAGGAGATCGGAGGTCTGAGGGTCAGAGACCGAGACCTCGCCGCGCTCGCCGGGCCTCCTGCTTTGGGCCGGAGGCGCTTTCAGGACCCAGCAGGTGAGGGTGCTTATCGACAGAGGCCCGAGTTCCCTAAATGAATGACCCGGGCACCTGGAGCCGCCACAGGACGATAAGCAGGAGGCTCCCGGGCCGCTTCCCCGGGAAGGTCCCGGGCGGCTGCGGCAGAGCGGGGCCCCCGCAAGCTCGCGGCTGCCACCCAACTGAGTGCTTCTGCCCGGGAAGGGGCCAGGCCCTCCGTCCTGCGTCCTGTGGGGTGGCCGGTCCTGGGGGTCCTTACAGGACTGCTAAGCACATCACAGCACACAGACTCAAGCCTTTACTAACATGGTCAGACGGAAAGTATTTTCATTTAGCAAAGGGGACGCCCAGCAGAAGCCTGGCCTGAGGGGCGCTTCCTCCCAGGTTGAGCTCTGCCCCGTCTGCCCCTCGAGGCTCCTGTGAGCTTCCTGCACGTCTGTGCTCGGGCCTCCCTCGGGGCGCGGGGTGTCTGGGCCAGCACTGCCCCCCGCCAGCTGGGTGTGGGCCCCTGTCCATGGACGTGGGTCCTGGTGGGGGTCCCAGCACCCAGGCGAAGGCTCGGGGTAGGTGTAGGGCCCACAAACTGTGCTCCCCAGAAGTCGAAGCAGGTTTTCAAGATCGTCCACTAAACACACTGGAGGGGAGTGTCCCCCAGCAGCCACGAAACCCCACGCACCACCCCCTCCCCCGGCCCCAAAGGAACGCAGGCGTGTGACCCCGAGCCCCGCAGCGTGGGAGGTGGGGACCCCTTGGGTGGGAAGGAACGTCCCAGATCCTGAGCTGGGGTAGGGCCGCTGTGCGCACGGGCCCACCCCCATCAACCCAGCCCCTCACAGCAGTCAACGAAGGCCACGTGCAGGGCATCCTGGGAACACAGGCCCCCCAGGGCTGCGACGCATTTTCAGAGCAGGAAATCCCCCAGCCGAGCTGAAAGTGGTCTGGATCCGGCCTCCTCATCGCCTTCAGCTCTTCTCAACGGAAACTCTCCCCGTTACCTGCCCGCGGATGCGCTGGGTGAGGGACGTGGGGAGGACAGCGGCCGAGCATGCCCCCTCGGGCTCACCCCACCTCCAGACACGTCTCCTCATCTCAGAGACACGCCTGGGTCCTGATGCGATCGTGCGGACGCAGATTTATGACTAGAGACGCGGCTTCGGCACAGCCCTGCCCTTTGAAAGTGCTGAGAACTGATTTCTACCAACAGTGGAACTGTCCCGAAGGCGCCGTGCCTGGAAGGGGGCTCAAGACGCGGGCAAGGCTGCCTCTGAGTGAGCCTGGGCTGCTCTCAGCTCCTGGTCCACCCCGGTTCTCCACCGGCAGAGGACAGGACACTGCAAGTGTCCCCGCCCAGACCGCCCACCCCCGGGGGACCAGGGCGCTCAGAGGGACAGAGCTCAGCAGAGGGGAAGGGGCCTCGGAGGCACGGGGGGCCCAGGCAGAGTGTCCGCCCTGAAGGCAGAAGGTGGATGGCGTCCCACACACGGACTGTGGTGAGGACACACCAGTCGGTGCCACGTGAGGGGGCCACACGCAAACCACACTGGTCTGAGACTTGCGGGAAGAACGGACGGCAACCCCACAGGGGTCACATCATAGCGATAGCACCAACGCAAACACGATGCCCGCTGAACCAGTGGACAACAAGGAGAGGCCGCCCCAGAGAAGGTCCAGGACAAGGACGGTGACCAAGCACACCCCTGCCGACCAGACTAACAAAGAGGGCACGGCCACATTGCACTGTGCACGGTCACAGCGGCTCCAGGCCTGAGTCTCAAGAACGCGCAAGCCAGCAGCTCTGCTGGGCCCTGGAGCTGGTGGCGCATCCTGCAGGGATCCCAGCTAGGCTTGGCCCTACCTGGGAGGGACGGTCAGAGCGGGGAAGGGTCCAGCAGGTGCCAGTGGCTGGCAGCCACGGCGTCCCAGGGCCACCGTTGAGCGGGGATTGCCGGCAGGGTGGGGGACTGGGGGTCCGGTGGAAAGTGGGCGTGAGAGGTCTGGGTTCAGCTCGGGGTGCCCGTGCCCTGTCCCCCAGGGATCCGGCCCCTCCCCTGGCGCCAGCGCATGTGAGCTCCGTCTGGGGCCTGGGGCGGAATCCGTGAGCTGGCTCTGGGTCAGAGCTCCACCCCTCGACCGCCATCAGGGCTTCTTGTCTGCGTCCCTCTTGAGATGGGGTGCACTTTTTCGCGTCGATGGTGTCTGTGCTGTGGCAGGCGCTCCGTTCAGCTGTGCGCGGTGGCGCTGGTCAGGCTCCCAGCGCTGTTGCCAAGTGTGTGCGCTCGGCCTGAGATCCTAAGTGTGCCTCAGCAAAGAGCCCTCTGCAGATTCTTAACTTGGAGGTTCCTCCTGAGAACTAAAGTGATTGCTACATCATTGTGAGCAGAGAAGGACTTGCCTTTCCTGCATCTGTGCCCTCCAGCTGGGCGGAGCCAAGGTCAGCAGGCAGGTGGCCTTTCTCGGGAGCCCAGGCTTGGCCGGGAGCCCGCGGCAGCCTGCAGGACCAGGAGCCCGGCTGGGGGACGGCACGGGGTGTGGGGCTCCACGGGTAGCCCGAAGATGGAAGGAAGGCAGCCTGAACCCGCTTCTGCTGAAGGGCCTGGTGGCCTGGGGCCCAGATGGTGGGCACAGCCTCAGCCCCGTGGGCTTGGTCACTGAGCTGGCCAGGACTCAGCCCTTTGGTGGGGAGGCTGAGGAAGCAATGCCAACAGGACAGGGGCGGGCACAGTTAGAAGATAGAATTTTCAGTGTTTTTTATGGAGAAAAGGGCCTCCGAAGGCCAATGTGCCCGGTCTGGGCTGGTGAGCCCAAGAGCTGGACGGACGCCTGCATTTTCCAAGCCGGCGCTGCAGACCCTCCTTCCTGAGCTCAAGCGGCGAGTGCACCCCGAAATATGGGAGCAGGGGCTCCCCTCACCTCCCAGCCCCCCTTGAGCCTGGGGGCTTGCCGGACACTCAGGACACCCTTGGCCCTGTGTGGACGACGAGGGACACGCACAGGACCCACCCGCGTGGGAGGCGCCCGTGGGCACTGACAGCCAGGCCAGGAAGCTGAGCTGCGGAGGGCTGCGGGCCCTTCCTGCCCCTCAAGGCACCCAGATGCCACCCTGAGCCCAGGGAGCGGGCAGAGCGGGGCTCGTGTCCCTCCTGCGGCAGGGGGAGGGCGCTGAGTGCCCCGTAGGGGCGCGGCCGCAGCCTCGCCCGGTTGGGAAGCACGGTGTCCCGGGCCGGAGGGCCCTTCCGGCATCTCTGAGGTCAGCGCCCCCAGACAAGGGACCCAGGTGAGAAGGGAGCCTGTGCTCATCCCCGGAGTCGGCAGACGTTTGGTCTGAGGCTCAGGAGGGACCACATGGAGTCGGGCGGAGTAGCTTTTACAGGTGGGAACAGGAGCCCTGGGGGCCTTTCCGAGGAGCAGGTGGGGGTCGCCAGCTGAGGTGATGGTGGCACCAGACAGCGAGTGACCAGGACGCAGGAGCCACGAGCAAAGCATAGCCTGTGGCCAGGCCCAGCCCATCCTAGCTGCTGCCTGGGCCTCGCTGGGAAGGGTCTGCTGGGACCTGGGCCTGAGGGCAGAGGGGGCCTGGAGCCCAGTCTGCTGTCTGCTCTTCTGTCAACGATCTGCTTGTCCAGCTGAGGGCACTGCGGTAGCAAGGGGGGTGGGGGGACAGTGGCCATTCTCTGGAAACTTCAATCCACGCCCTGTTTTTGCACCCAAAACACCTGGCAGCCTTGCTGGGTGAGGCTGGGAAGCCATGGGCCACTCTCCACCCAGAACAGGACCAAGTGGAGGACACAGGACATTGCAAACAGACAGCACTTCTGGCCGGCCAAGCCAAAGATGATTCAGGATTTCATAGAGGGCGGGCGGGGCACCGCATTGCCTCTGTCCTGGCCGGGACCCACACTCAGCCGGGGCTCTGTGAGGTGACAGCCGTGGTCTGTGTCAGTCCCGCCCCGCCCCCTTCTGCCATCACCCCCCCCACCCCCCAAGCACAGGGCTGGATGTTGAGCAGGCTGACGGCCACTGCACACAGGCCCCTTCTTGGGATCTTCCCAGCCAGAGCTGGTGGGACCGTCCTTGCTTCTTCCTGTTTTTCGGCGTGAGCGGGGCTGCTGGAGCTGCCGTGGCCATGTCTACACGCACCGGGGGAGCCCAGGGTCTTCGGGCAGCGAGGCCCCAGAGTGTCCCGCTGGCTGAGTCCCCTGTCTCCAGTGCCCAGGCAAGCCCCACCTCTGCTCGTCCGTGGCTCTGGCTCGTGACCTTCTTTGGGGTTCAGAGTCTGAGTTGAGTTTCTTGCAGTTGAGAATTCCCGGCACCAATAAGCTTGAGGGACTTCCCAGGATGACCGGCTGTGCCCTGCCCCCTGGCTGCAGCCACGTGGGCAGAAAGTCAAAAATGAAGACTCAGAGAAATTGGAGGTATGCCACCAAAAGCACGATCAACAAAAGATGAAATGGATACACTGGAAATATCAAAATTAAAAGGACACCATTAAGAAAGTGAAAAGACAACCCACAGGATGGAAAAAAATATTTGCAGATCCTATATCTGATAAGGAACTTGCAACCACAATATGTAAAGAACTTTTACAACTCAACGATAAAAAGGACAAAGACTTAATAGACATTTCTCCAAGGAAGATATGCAAACGGACGAGAAGCACATGAAAAGGTGCTGACATCGTCACTCATCAGGGAAACGCAAACCAAAACCATGTGAGACACCACGTCTCACCCACCAGGACAGCCAGAGCCAAACGTCACAGGACGGCAAGGGGCGGAGCCTCCCACACGGCCGGCAGGCTGTGAGGCGGGCGTCCACATCGAGAACACCTGGGCCTCAGTGGGGTCGTTCCTCTCGACGCCAAACAGAGGCCCCACGTGACCCAGGTGCGAGCCCAAGAGAACTGGAAACCTGTCCACAGGCTTGTGCGTGCACATCCACAGCTGCCTGAGAGAAGAAACGAGCCAGGTGTCCGCCAGCAGCTGAACAGACCAACAACACGGGGTCCATCCACGCCACGGAATGCCACTCAGGCACGAAGAGGAATGAAGCACTGACCTGCTACAACGCGGATGAACCCTGGACACGTTATGCTGAGTGAAGGAAGCCGACACAAGGCCACACGTCACGTGATTCCCTTCACATGAAAGGTCCAAAACAGGGCAACCCATGGAGAACAAACACAGGTCGTGCGGCTCCCTGGGGGTGGTGGGAAGACAGCGGGTAGTGGAGTTTCTCTCTGAGGTAGGCAAAGACGCTCTGCGATTGCCAGCGACAGTTGCGCACGTCTATGAAAATACTGAGAATCAGGAGTTGTACGTGTCACGCGCATGAACTGTGGGGCATGTGAACTAGATCTCAATACAGCTCAAGAATGAATTTAAAGAAAACAGTCGCCAGCGAGCCCAGGTCAGGTGGAACGGGCGTGAGGTCTCTGCTTTACGGTCCCACTGCCTCGCGCTGTGTGACAAGGCAGCCGTGAGGACAGGCACCAGGCAGCCCCAGCCTCATGCCACCCGCCTTCCCAGGACCCTCGCTCTCCCTCTGGGCCTTCTCCAGACCTCGTGACATCTGCACGGAACGAGAACCAGAGCCTCTGCCAGAAAGAATGAGGCTCAGTGGTCTCTGCCACCCCACCAGGCCGGGCTCCCAGCCAGCACCCCTCCGTGGAGCATGGGGAGTCCCGCTTTGCAGCCGCTGCACCCATGAGCACGCAGGTGTCACGCACAGCCCCATCCAGGAGCGGATCCGCACACGGCATCACACGCCCATCCCTGAGCTGCCGCCTCACGTGGACATAAACACGATGCCTTTGGAAAGGCTGCAATCCCCAAGCGGTCACTTGGCATAATGCACAATAGCATTATCATTATTGTTGTCACAAAAACGTTAACGAGACACATGAAACCACAAGATGACGAGCCATTATATTCTCAGTTGGGGTCAAAGGCCGTATGGATGGTGGAGACAGAGAGGGAGGGCTGGAAGAGCCTGGAGCGCTGCTGAGAGAGGCTCAGACCCCGGCCTGGAGCCGGGTGCCCCGTGGAAGGCGGCCGTCAGCAGGGTCAGAGCCTGGGCCGCCTGCAGGTCCGGCGGAGACCTGTCCCCCAGGGCTGGGGACGTCTGCTTGCACAGAGTGGCCCACTCTGCGGCCGGGCCTTTAGATGGGGCGAAGGGAGCGGCTCAAGGGCCAGGCTGCCTGCAGCACTGTTCACGCCTGTGTGCACAGCCCCCGAGTGCAGCTTGGCTCCAGGCTGAGGGTCGGCCCGGGTCAGGAACAGCACCCCACTTCAGCCTCCCATCCTGTCGCTGACCAGCTGTGTGCCGGCGGGCACCACGGGGCACTGTGGGCCGCTGTAAAACGGGGCGACGCCAGCACCAGAAACCACACAGCCCGAAACCTGGACCAGATGGTGCGTGTGAACCGCCCCCGGGCTGCCGGACAGTAGCTCGTCAATGCGTGTTATGCGGGGGTGAGCGCTGGGGGCCGGGCAGCTGTGAGGGCTGCAGCGGCGAGCTGGGGAGGCCCAGCTCCATTGAGGGGCGACCTCAGCCACCCACGACAGCCCACCTCCAGGGCTTGGTGCCAGCCTGGGCTATGTGGGGTCACCACGGAGACTGGAGATACGGCAGTGACACAGAGTGACAGGCACCTGCTGAGCTGAGGCCGCTGCAGGAGATTCAGGTGCTTCGCGGGTGTTCGGGGGGTTCAGCTGAATCGAGGGGAGAGGCAAGCGGGGGCCCAAGCAGGAGGTGAGGCAGGGCAGTCTCCGAAGGCAAGCGGGTAGGGGCCGATGCAGGGCAGGGGTTGCAGGGGAAGATCAGGGAGAGCGCCCAGGGGCTGGGCGACGTGGAGGGGGCCAAGCGCAGGAGACCCCCTGCCCACTGCCCAGGAGTCCAGCCAAGGCCAAGGGTATAGGGTGCAGGGCGAAAGCAGCCCTGGGGCCCCACCCCAGTCCTTCCCTGTCCTTGATGAACCCGAGGCAGAAAGAGGCCAGCGGGTCCCCACCAGCCAGGCCAGGACCTGCAGTTGGCTTTTCCCAGAGACGACTCCTCCGCCTCCTGTCCCTCCAAAGGACCCTCCCCAGTGGCCTCCTGTCCACTCGGATCCCCCCACGGTCTCTCCAAGACCCAGGCTACCACCAGACAGGGAAGCAGGTTGCCTCTAAAGTCCTGGGTGGTGCCCCAGGGTCCTCTCCTGCAAGTGGAAGGGTCTCTCGGGCGCCTCTAGAATGGGGGATGCGGGGACACGGGGTGAGAGGTAGGGTGGGGAGCTGTCCCCCAAGGGCCCCGCGCAGAACCGCGAGGTCCACTGCACCCTCGACACCCTAAGAGGCCGCCTGCCCCGGGTCCTCGTCGCCGGCTGGCGCCACCCGCCTACGCCCCTGGTTTGGCTCCCGCCCCAGCGGGAGGCGGGCGGGAGTCCCGGGGGCCGGTGCGCTGCGGGCGGCGGCCGCGAGGGGCGCTGCGGGGGCCGCGGTTAAAGGCCGGGCACGGGGGCGCGCGCTCAGAGGGAGCCGCGCCGCAGCCGCAGCCGCGGCCGCCGCCGCCCCCGCTCCCCGCGGCTGACCGGAACCCGGTCGCCGGGTCCCTGCGGCCCCCGCGGACACCGGACCCCGCACCGGACCCCAGCCCGGCACCGGGGCTCGGCTCCGGGAGCGCGCGCGGGCGGGCGGGCCGGGGACGACATGGGGAAATTCCAGTCCAAGCACGGTGAGATGCGGGGCGGCGGGCAGGCGGGCCGGCGGGCCGGCGGGCCGGCGGGCGGGCGGGCGCCGGCCACTCACTGTCCCTTCCCTCTCCCCGCGCCCTCCGGCCGCGCCGCAGCCGCTGCAGCCTTCAAGCGGAGAGAGAGCCCCGAAGGTGAGCGCGCGGGGCGGCGGCCGGGGCGCGCGACTGCCACCGGGGCTGGGACCCGAGCACAGAGCGCGACGCGCTTTCTGCCTTCGAGGCCTGGGGGGCGGGGGAAGGCGGGGAACCTGGCCTTGGGGCCTCCGGGAGCGCACAGGTTTCCCCGCCCCAGACCGCGACCCCGGCGGCGAGGGGTGGGCGCGCCGGGCGGCGGGGCGTCGTCCAGGCGCAGCTCCCGCGGGCTTACCGGGCGTCTCCTTCCCTCCTCGGTGCCCCGTTTCCCGCGCGTCCGCCCACGGGGCCGCAGGGGACAGCTTCGTGGTGTCTGCGTACCTGGGTGGCCGCAGAGGCACGGAGGAGGCGGAGCGGCGGGGCTGCGTGGAGCACGGCACAAGGGACAAGCAGGTAGGCGTGGTGGGCCCGGCGGCCCCGCTGGGGCCAGGGGACCTGAGTAGCAGCGTTGTGCCCTCTGACCCGGACCCAGGACCCCAGGGCAGAGAAGGCGAGGGCCCCGACGGCCCAGCGAGAGTGACTCGGGCTGGGCCAGGCGGCCCCTCCCTCTGCGGGAGGGGGGATGTGGCGCGAGGCCTCACTCTCCCAGGCTGGAGGAGTGGGGGCAGGGCTGGGGAATGACCTGCTTTGGGCTCAGCGTTGCGCACAGCAGTGGCGGCCAGAGTTGAAGGCCTCCGTGCTGCCCATCTGCCGTGTGGGTGACCGCTGGCCTGCGGGGATGCTCACGGGAAAGCCAGGCTTCAGAGGGACAGCCAGGGCCACCCGGGCTGCAGGTGCTGTCAGGGGCTGCAGGGGTCCCACTCAGGACCCAGCGCCCCTGAGAGTGGATTTGGAAGGTGTTCCATCCAGGCCTGGGGCACCAGAGGGGCCTTGGGCAAACCAGACTGCGCACGTTCGCCAGGGAGGAGAAAGAGGCCGGTGGACGGTCGCGGGCATTAGTGTGGACTGGAGTTGGGTAGGTGGCCATGCCAGGCGACTGAGACCCCCTCCTCGAGCACGGCTTGCTCCCCTCAGAGCCCCCTGCAGACAGAGTGCAGCAGCTCACGGGCACGTCAGCTCTCCTTTTGGAAAGACGCTTTTCTGGCCGGTTGATAAATGGAAAGTTCTGAGTGTATTTGTAAACACTTGTGTGGCCTCGTCCTGAGAAGGGGCCCAGATACGCCCTGAAATCATACACACACTAGAGTTATGCTTCCTGCTTTCTGGGGGTGAAATTTTACTCCCATACCTGTGGAGGTAGGAACTCCATTTTACAGTATTTGCTGGGTACGTCATAGTAAGGTTGCATGGACATTTGCTCCTCGGTACCAGGGACCGCCCCAGCTGGTCTCTGTCCCTTCTTTGGGCTGATTCTGTTTGCCTGGGCAGGTGGGTGTTGGTAACGGGATGGTGTTTCCTTCCCGCTTGGTCCTCCTGTGTGTAGGGGGCGGCAGGTAATCCAGAGTGGTCGAGGGCATGTCCACCACCTAACCCTGTCCTGCCAGCCACCCGCCCGGGGGCGTTCTCCTGGGCGTGGGCACGGTGGGCCTTGGAGCTCTCGGGCGGGGCCGTCGTTAGCTCAGGACGCGGACAATACAGCAGAGCAGGTCCCACACGCAGGCGGTGTTCGTCCCGGGCTGCGGGCTACGGAGACGGAAAACAGAATGCTTCCGCTGTGGCCGCGGGCTATAGTGCCAGGTTACGATGGTTTCTTAGGCCAATGGACTCCATGCTCTCGGGACGTTCTTGAAAGAACAGTGTGGGGTTTGGCTTGGGTTGTTCCCTTGTTATTTTGTTCTCAGCTGTGGTCTGAATGTTTGTGTCCCCCCCAGAATTCATGTGTTGAAACCTAGTCCCCCGTGTGATAGATGCAGAGGATGGCCTTTTGGGGGTGATTCGGCCCTGAGGGCAGAGTCCTCACGATGGGATCAGTGCCCACATGAGAGCCCCAGAGCACCGCGCGGCGTTACAGGCAGAAGGCCAGGTCTGCCGGCCCCTCGGTCTTGGACGTCCAGCCTCCAGGACCGTGAACGATGAATTTCTGTTGTTTATAAGCCACTGGTCTGTGGTGTGTTGTTGCCGCAGCCTGAATGTCATGCGACAGCCTCATTTCATGACACCACGACGCAGAAAGAAAAAATCTCAGAATAAGGGATGGGCCTTTAAATGTAATGCATTTTCTCTTTCCTCGCCTTTTCCCATCTTTTCCTCGTTTGGCCACGGGGCTGTGAGCCATGCTGGGAGTTTAGACCCCCCGGCCCAGGTGCTCAGGTGTCTGGCTGCCGCACCGCTGACCCCCCTCGCCGGCACCTCCACTCCTGCCTCTGCCCGGAAGTTGCTCTGTCGGGGGACATTGGGGTGTCAGGTCCTACGTTCCGCCTGTTTCCGGTCCTTCCCCTTGTGTGGTGTCCGGAGCCCCGTCACCGTCCCTGCCCTTCCGGGCGACGTCCCAAGGAAGGCCAGCCTGACTGTGCAGTGCCCCCAGGACACCTGGCTGGGGTCAGCGAGGGGACACGTCCTCCTTTTCTGAAGGCCGCCCTCCTGTGCTTCCACGCAGGTCAGTCCTGGTGCGCCGTGTTGCCACAAGAATTGTCCCAAATGACCTCGTGGAAATTAAGTGCATGCCCACCATCTAACTCTCACCTGCCCTCACTCACCATCGCCCCCCCCAAAATAAAGGAAATGAGGTTGATTTTGCCCACTAATTAGTGAGTCATGCTGGCTCCTGGTGCCTACCTAGTGCACGTCTAATAAGGTCTCCGATAACTGTGAGTGTTTTCGGGCAGATAGATGCCCGCTTCACGATCTAGAGTGGTCCTCCTCATTGATTCTGAGAGACGCTGCCTCGCTTCATTGCCAAGGGGCCCCAGGGGCCTGGGGTTGTGCAGCTGCCGGCCGGTGACGCGGGACATTGGCAAGAGCGGCACAGAGGATGCAGCAGGGGGTGACTGAGGCTGCACGTGCGTTACAGTCGGGAGGAGAGACGACGGTCACAGCGTCAGCGCCTGACCATGCTGTTCCAAAGGTGGGGCCGGCGGAGGCCAGGGCGAGGCCCTGTGGGGATACGGCTGCCCCTCCCGGGCACGCGCTCACTCGCCATCTGCCCGTCTGATTTCTCCATGCTCCCTGCGGGGCGGGAAGAGTCCAGAAGACAAGAATCACCACTAACAACTGAAACTTTGTTGTGACTCAAACACAGATGTCTATTGAGTAAGCCCAAGAAAGGGAATTCCAGCCGGCTCCAGAGGTGTGGGAGGCGCCCCGTGGCTTCTGGATGCCCCCCTGTCCCCCGCCCCCGTCGCCAGTCACCGTGGAGCCGTGGTGTGCGGCGTAAACCACACGTTACGGGGCTGTGTCCTGTCCTGTGGATGCCAGGGCTCCTCCTCAGCTGTCGGGCCGCAGCCACGGGGAAGGAGTGGCCTGGGTGGCTTCCAGCAGGACAGGTGGTGGCGCCGAAGCCACCGTGCAGCTCCACAGGCTGACCCCTGGCCTTCCGTGACCCGCGCTCTGGGGACGCGTGATCTGTGGAGTCCTGGCCTGTGTGGGGTGTCTGGGCACCACTCCAGGACCAGCCAGGGGGGCTTGGCTTTCTCTCAGGGGCCCGCTGCGCACCCAGGGCCCTGTTTCTGCCCTTGGATGTGGCCTGGCCGTGTGTGAGGCCAGCACAGGTGCGCACGCAAGCCTGGGGGCTCCTGTGGATTTGGGGGCAGCAACCACAGGCCCGAGGGCCCAGACCTCACAGGTCGGCAGGGAATCCCCCCAAGGTCGGGCGGTGTCAGTGTCCCTCACCCCGCCCAAGCTTCCAGAACTTCAGATGGCCTCCCTGGACCCCGCTTGGCCTACGGATGAGCCAGGTGGTCCTGACTGATCCACCTCTGAGGAGCCGCTGGGCTGGGGACCCTGGAACCGCAAGGCCGCTTTGTGGGAAATGCCTGGAGGGGGCGGGGGAGACGGGGTGGCCTGAGGACCCCAGGAGGGAGCCAGCTGCTCTGAGTGTGTCCGGGCGCGAGTGGCCAACGTTTGCCTCTTCCTCACCTGGAAACCTGGGTGGGTGCTGTCTGCAGGCGGGCCTTCCGGTGGGGAGGGGGAGCCACCGTGCCCACCTGGCTGTCCCCGGGGTCGGGGGGTGCAGGAGGTTGGGGTCGTTTGTGGGCCTGCAGCCAATGGCATCTGACGACCAGGAGGCGCTGAGGGCACGCGGGCGGGCCAGACGCCATGCACGTGGCACCCGCCCCAACCAGGTGCCCAGGGCGGGCGTGAGGGCAGAGCGTGGGCCTGCCTCGCACGTGCTCTGGCATCCTCGTATGGGTGGCAAGGACTCTGGGATGTGGACCTGGCGAGGCTGCGGCCGGCGCCCCGACCTCAGGGCCCGGGTGGTGGGTGGAGTTAGCCGTGGCAGGGCCAGAGGCGGGCAGAGGCTGTGCCCCAGGGCAGGACAGTGGTGGACGGAGACACCGCCCTCGGGATGCTGGTCTCTTGAGAAACCCCCAGCTTCTGCCTGCCCTGGGGACACGTTGGCACGTGACACTGAGCCACCACTCTCAACGTGTGCCCTTGGGGGCAGCCGCAGAGAAGCCCCACGTGCAGACCAGGGGTGGTGCTCGGGCAGAGGACGGGGAAGTTCATGGAGCGCCCCTGCTCGGGGTCACTGTGCTGAGAGGAGGGGCCTGCAGGACTGCGGGGGGCCTGGAGCAGCCCAGTTGGCTGCTGGGTGGGCGGAAACATCAACTTTGCAGAAGTAGAAGAAGAGACCTGCTGTCACCCTGCTCTGCTCAGGACGTGACTGGCCACCGTGGGAGAACCTGGTGCCACATCCAAGTAGCACCTGTCCCTTATCTTGCCTTCATTTTCCTCTGTGGAGAAGTAGTTAAGTGAATGACCTAGAGGGGTTTTGTTGAAGTCTTGCCTGTTATCTTTTCTTTAAAAATCCATGCCAGTTCGCAGTCTTCAGAAGTCAGCCCTCAGCCCTGGTAGCTGTCTGGCCAAACTGCCAGCTTTTAAAGGGGGTGTGAGCACAGACCCAGATGCAGTGGTAATCCAGAGTGTCGGTGTGGCCCCAGCCCCTGGCCCAGCAGTGCTGCGCGACCGACTCAGAGCCCTGGTGAGGAGTGAGCCGGGTCCTTGTAGCCCTGACACTGGGGTTCGAGGTGAGCTTAGGGCGATGAGTGTCAGTGAGTAGGTTCTGTCCTGGGCACTGAGACCCCGCCGTGCACACACGGCTCCTGGCCTCCGGAGCGAACTTCCTGGGCACTGAGACCCCGCCGTGCACGCACGGCTCCTGGCCTCCGGAGCGATCTTCCTGGGCACTGTGACCCCGCCGTGCACGCACGACTCCTGGCCTCCGGAGCGATCTTCCTGGGCACTGTGACCCCGCCGTGCACACACGACTCCTGGCCTCTGGAGCGATCTTCCTGGGCACTGAGACCCCACCGTGTGTGCCGAAACAGACTAGTCTCTCATTTGAGCAACAAAGTGACCGACAAGATCTATATTTTAGTTTCATCTCCCTTGTTGGCAGCACCTGTTCTTCTTCAGCCGCCGTCACCTGGGCGGCCAGTGCTCGACCAGAGCTTGCCGGCAGGGCAGCACGGCCGTGGCTGAGCCAGTCCGCAGACCCTCCCTGGGTGGGGAGGAGGTGGACGGGGCTGCCCCGCCCCTCTGACCCGCCTCTCTGGGGGTCAGGAGTTAGGTCAGGGGTCCCCAGCCCCCAGGCCGCGGAACCGGGCTGCACAGCAGGAAGGGAGCAGCGGGCGAGCCAGCGAAGCTTCACCTGCCGCCCTCCGTCGCCCCCCGTCGCTCGCGCTACCGCCTGAGCCACCCCCACCCCCAGTCGCCCCCCGTCGCTCGCGCTACCGCCTGAGCCCTCCCCCACCCCCTGTCGCCCCCCGTCGCTCGCGCTACCGCCTGAGCCCTCCCCCACCCCCCGTCGCCCCCCCGTCGCTCGCGCTACCGCCTGAGCCACCCCCACCCCCCGTCCGTGGAAAAATTGTCTTCCGCCCAGCAGCCCCTGAGGCCAGAAAGGTTGGGGACCGCTGGGTTAGGCCGTCGCTTTCTCTGGAGGTGAGACACCGAGGCCACGCACGTCCCCTGTTCTCACTCCCACCATATGGCCGGGGGCAGCCACCCAGGCAGCCCCAGCGAGGCTGTCAAAGAAATACTGCCCACAGGTAACGACCGGGAGCCCCGTGATGTGGCCCTTTTGAAATGGGGGCGGCTCCCCCCACCCCGCAAAGCCGTCCTCTCTCCCCTTGTTCGCGGGAGGCGGCCTGCGTGGTGGCCTCATGGCCACGCAGACCCCGCTCTGGGCCTGGTGCTGCCCGCCGGTCACTTGCTCTCAAGTCTCTGGGCCACAGCCTGTGCTCCGTGGCTCGGAGGCCACACGCCTCCGCTTGGGTCCTACGAGGAGAGGTGAAGCGAGGGACGTGTGGAGAGCAGAACGGGAGCGGGCGCTAGTGCCGCAGGGCCGGTCTCCGTCCTCACTGCCCGCAGGGGCGGTGGTGGATGGCAGCCCACCCATGGGCAGTAAGCGTGACGGGCCCGAGCTTCCTGGCTTTCACCCCAGGGCCCTGTGAGCTGCGCCCGCAGGTCAGCAGACCCCGAGAGGCTGGGTGCTCCAGGCGGGCCTGGCAGGCGGGGGGTCACGGTGGCCCCTTCCTCTCCTTCTCCCTGAAGAGGGCAGGCCTGTGGCTGCCGTCCCCAGTTCCCGGTCCCCGGAGCGGAGGCTCGGCTTCGGAGCAGCGGTTCGGGCCCGGCCAGGCACGGCCCATCTCCTGAGTTTGTCCTGCGCTGGGATTCAAGGGAAGCCGCCTGCTGGGTTGCTGCACGTCGCTGCCCCCGGGCCTCGGCCCCTCCTGGGCGTGAAGTGGAGCCTCTCCCAGGTTGACCCTGCATCAGACAGTCGCTGGGTTTGGAAGAAAAAGCCTGTGTCGAATGGAAGCTCTTGAGGAGGATGCCGCGGCCGGAAGCAGGCCTGGCGTGCGGGTCACCGCAGGGCCGCCGGGTCGGTGACCAGCCCCCAGGAGTGCACGGCAGGCCTGCTCTCTCTCCACGGGGCCCGGGCGCCTGCTGCCCTTTCTACCCAGCAAGGTGCCTTCTGGACAATTACGTGTGTGGAGCGAGGGGCTGACAGCATTGCAGCAGGAACCCTGGCTGGTGGGAGAGGAGGAGGGTGCCCGGCCCTCACAGGGAGAGGTGGCCTCGGTGATGGGCCGAGTGTGGGTTTCCTGGGGCAGCCATAACAAAGCCCCATGGACAGACGGACAGGCGGACGGACGGGGCGGCTTAAACGACGGACTGCTTGTCTCCGTCCTGGAGGTGGAGGGTCCAGGTGTCCACAGGCCACTTCCCACCAGGGCCTCACTCCCCTGCCTGGAGGCACCGCCCCTTCCGTGTCCTCCCAGGGTCACCCCCCTGAGATGTGACGGTCTCTTCATCAGGACACAGGCTGTGGGATCAGGGTCCGCCCCGGTGACCTCATCTTGCCAGAGGGCCTCTGCAGTGACCCCACCTCCGCACATGGTCACCTTCTCGGGAATTGGGGTGCAGTGCGGCCCTGATGGGCTGTGAGGCTTTCCTCGGCTCAGGACCGGCTCTGTCCCCTGCATGTCCACCCTCCACGTCCACCCCGTGCAGGCCCCGCCGCTGCTCTGACAGCCGACACTCAGCCAGCTTTCTGGGCTCTGCCGTCCCAACCAGGCCGGCGGCTTGAGTCCCTGAGCTGGTGCATCTCCGGGGCGGGGTCTCCTGGGGGAGAGAGGCCCGAGGGGGGCCTGGGCCTCGCACAGGGGCGGCTCCCGTGGCCACGCTGACCGAACGCTCCTCCGCCCCCGTGCGGCGGCCGCCTTTGCACCCCAGCTGGGAGCTGCACGGGCGTTGCTGCTCCGGGCCAGGGTCCCCTGCAGCCCCGGGTCCCCCTGGGAGGGCTTCTGGGGGAGGGGACCGCATGCCTGCCTTTCTGGTTCCTGCCTCCAGAGCTGAGGTCTGTAATCCTCCGGTTGCTGTGCTTGGGAGAGGGTGGATATTTCTACGCTGGTTCCACGGCCTCCCTTTAACAGCTTTTGTAAAAGAGCCTCCTCTGTTCTCTGGAGAAGAAACCCTTGAAACGCACCTCCCTCTCTGAGCACTAATTTCCTTTCCCTGCGATCAGAAGGCAAAGAATCTCTAGGAGGACCGGGCCCTCACAACCCACGGGTCTAAGCCTTGCCCGTGGGGGTGTGTCTGCAGCTCCCAGTCTCACCCCCTCCAATCTCTTCTCAGAAGAGAAGGGAAGCCCCCCTCCCCCCTCCCGTCTCCCCTTTCCCCCTCCCCGCCCTCCCCCCCTTCTTTGGGCTGTAGGAGGTTGGCGACCCCATCCAGAGGCCAGTGCACCCTGACATCCTGGGGCACGTTGCATCCTTGTGGCCTGAGGGCCATCTGCTCAGATCTTTCTCCCCCAGGAAGATGGGGCCGTCCCTGTCTGGGGGGTTGCAGATGCCCACGTGTACACCCTAAACCCACGAGGTGCCGGCCCACTGCCCTGGGGTCCCTGGATCCTCAGGTGAGGGTTGGGCAGACCCCAGACCCCACCGGGAGGCGTTGGGAATTCTTCCTGAGGGAAGCTGGACCCGTGATCTTACCTGTGGTCAGCAGGCACTGGGGCATTTCACCGTGGATCTTTTCTAGGTCTTTGATGGCTAAAAGCACACATTGGGGATGCCTTAAAGTTAAATATTTTAAAATAGTTATGTGAAACAGCAGCCTTGGGCTCCCTTCGTTGGTCTCCTGGGGTGGCCGTGACAAAGTGCCACCAACTGGCCGGCCTAAAATGACAGACGTTTACTCTCTCACCGTTCTAGAGGTCGGACCTCTGACACTGAGCTGTCCCAGGGCTGCGCTCCCTCTGGAGGCCCTGCGGGGGGGTCCTCCCTGCCTCTTCCAGCTTCTGGGGGCTCCAGGCCCGTGAGAATGTAGTCTAACGCCGCGGATTTCCACTTGGGTGCGAAAGGGATTCCGGCAGTTTCTTTCCACGAGCTGGTTGGGAAGAGGCCCTGCACCTCGTGGCCTGCAGGCCCGTCCTGGGCACCTGGTTTCTGTGTCCAGGGCTCGCGGCCTGGCGCCCTTCCCTCCTCGGCACGCGCCCCTCTGGCCCTTTGGCAGCTACAGGTCAAACGTCTCCGTTGGCCTCTCCCCGGCCCGGGAGCGCCTGTCCGGCTGCCGCTGGGACGTCCACTCCCCACAGCCTGGACAGAACTCCCAATGTACCCCTGGGCCTGCGTCCACAGCCTGGCCTGCTTGGGACAGCCCCGTGGTCCCCGGGCCCTCGGTCTCTGGCACCCCCATCGCTCAGCAGATCTGCCAGCCCCCCGGTTGGCCTGGAGTCGAGAACTGCCCATGTGGGCCGCCTGCTGGGCCTCTGCGCCGGCCAAGTGTCCACACGCGGCCAGGTAGGCACGTTCCTCCGCCCAGAGCCGCCTGCTGGCCCTCGGAGCCTGTGCCGACTGACTCCCGCCTGCCTCCCGGCCACCCCCTTGTCCACTCTGCCGTGTTTCACGTGTTGTGCTGGCCCCTGGGATTTTTGCTCACTCCTTGGCCCGGGCCCTGCCGTGGACGTCTGGCCTGTCCGGGGGGCCTCAGGCTGCCCACCAGGACTGTCCGCCTTGCCTGTTTCAGACCCCTGCCCTCCTACCTGCCCGACTGAGTCATCTTCCCAACACCGGCCAGCCGGAGCTGGGTCACTAAGGTCCCAAGGGTCCCGGGCTGGGGAAGCCCCGCTGGGGGGCCAGAGTCCAGCTGGCGACCTCTGTGACCTCGGCCAATCACCACGTCTCCACCTGTGGGTGGGGGTGGGATTTGGGTGCTCCCGACCGGTGCTGGATGTGTTCTGTATCCACGCCACCCACAGCGGTCACTGCCGGCCACGCTGGTGGCCGGAGTGTGGCGAGTGACAGGAGAGCTGGATTTCTAATGTGGTTTCATTCATAAATTTAAATGTAAGGAGCCACATGTGGCTGTGGCTGCCACGTGGACAGCACAGCTCCAGAAAGCTCCATTTGATGTCCGCTAAGCCCCGGGGCCCCTCCCCCTGCAGCTGCAGTTTGGAAAGTGCAGAGCCCCAGCGAGCTTGGCGGGTCTCATGTATTTCAAGGAACCGTCAATGGCCAGTGTCTGCAGGCATAGGCAAATCCCTGCTCATTTTTGACCATGCTGGAGGTTTGGGTTTTAAAATTGGCCGGAATCCTTTTAGATGCAAGAAAGCAAAGCAGATCATTAGCACCAGGGGTTCAGTAGTTTTTGTTTGGCGAGCATGTAATGCACCTAAATGTACAAACACACAAATAGGGGAGAGGACCATCGGAGACACACACCTTGGCTCGGAAAGGAGGATAAACTTAAGTTCAGGAACATTGACTCCCCTCCGTCCCTCGCTGGGGCCGTGAGAAGGGTGAAGGCCGTCCTTGGTGGTCCCAGATCCAGATGATACACCACGGTCTGCTTCCAACCCACAGAACCCTCTCCCCAAAGGGGTGTCAGCAGAGCAGCAGAAGCGGTGAGGAATCCATCTCACACCACAAATTAAATTGGCGGGGACACTGCCGAGGGCCCTGCTTTATAATCCACGGTGGAGCTGCTGAAGGGCCCACGGGAGAAAACACGGGCAGGCGTGGCCGTGCAGCTGATCGTCTGTGTCACGGCTCTTCCCACACCCTCATGTAAACATACCCACGGAGTCAGAGGTGCTGGAGTTTGTGGGTGAGGAAGGAGGACAGTGAAAGGATACCTTGGAAGAGAAAGTCTGGGGTCCAGACTCCACTGGCATCAGCGTCCACGGCTATTGAGTACACGGAACCCTCCCGGGCTGCCCGGGCAGCAGGCTCAGGGCTCCTCCGTGGGACAGCGCACCCTGCGTCTGCAGCTGGTGTTCGTCTGGGTTTTTCTGAGTCACACGGAGATCCCAGGTGACTGTAAAGGGTGAGCAGAGGGTGCTGGGGTGTCTACGTGGTGGGGACAGCCCCTCCAGGGGGACTGCAGTGCCCTGGGGTGGAGGACCCCATGCCCACCCATGAGCCCGGGACACCTGCGCCTCCTTCGAGGCTTCTTAAGGAAAACCTGGAGAAGGGCTGTGAGGCAGGAGCGGGTCTCCTGCACTCGGGGTTCTTCCCATGCTCCCCAGACTTTCCCAAACCACGAGGCTGCCCTGGGCCTGGCGACGCTTCTGAGACGAGATCATCATCGTTTAACAAAGAGGCTTTTCAAAGGAGGAAATGCAGATGGTCAACAGGCACACGAAAAGGTGCTCAGTGGCGCTAATCATCAGGGAAATGCAGATCAAAACCACGAGGTGCCACCTCCCACCTGTCAGGATGGCCATCATCAAAAAGACGAGATAACAAGTGTTGACGAAGGTGTGGAGAAAAGGGAACCCTCGTGCACTGCTGGTGGGAATGAAAATTGGTGCAGCCCCTGTGGAGAACAGTATGGGGATTCCTCAAGAAGTTAAAAATAGAACTACCACATGATCCAGCAATCCCATTCCTGGGTATGTATCCAAAGAAAGCAAAAACACTAACCCAAAAAGATAATATGCAGCCCCACGTTCACTGCAGCACTATTCACGATAGCCAAGACACGGAAGCCACCTAAATGTCCGTTGATGGATGAATGGATAAAGAAGATGTGATGTATCTATACAATGGAGTATTATTCGGCAATAAAGAAAAAAATCTTGCCCAAAACATGGATGGACCTTGAGAGCATTATGCCAAGTGAAGTAAGTCAGGCAGAGAAAGACGAACGCCGTATGATCTCTCTTGTATGAGGACCAGAAACATGCAAATATGTGTATAAACCAAACTCACATGTACAGAGACGAGAGTGCTGATTGCCGGGGCTGGGGGTGAGGGTGGGAGGAGTGGGTGAAGGAGGGCAAAAGGGTTAGACAAGGCAAGTGCAGGTCTCCTCAAAACACTTTCTGTCTTTCACGGGTGGGGTCTCAACCCCATTGCTTGAAGGGTGGGTCTAGGTTCCTGTGTGTAGAATTGGGGAGGGGGCGCTGGGCTCCGTCCGCTCTGACGCATGGGGGCCGGAAGCAGCCTCAGAGCCACGAGGCGGTGTTTCCACCTGACGCCACACAGGTGCTGCCAAAGAGAGGAAAACCCTGATGGCTCTCCTCAGAGTGCCCGGCCCTCGGGCTCCGGAGCCGCGACCAGGTATAAACCTTTAGCGTCTCCAGCCTGTTTCTCTCTGCTGTGGGCACTGACGTCACTCGTGGACACGTGGGGCCTTCTAAACTAAAAACACAAATGCATGGGGTTCTCTTCCACTTTGGAGCTGACCTTCCTTTGAAATAGGAAACATGAGGCTTTAATATGAATGAAAGAGACGAAGAGTCCAGTGGTTTTTTCAGAGGAAGAAGTCAGATAGGGGAAGGTGAATCTGGGTCTGCAGCTCAAACCCGGGGGCATTAAACCTCGTCTGAACGGGAGCGGTGGAGGGCACGGCGGTTCAGGCATGTGGGGGACGAGGGTCTTGTTGGTATGTTGCGTGTCGTGACCTCTGTGGCCAGGAAGCTTGGAGGGCAGCTGTAGGTGCTGGAAGGATGATCGCCCGCGATCTTCCGTGTTCTGTGAAGTTACTCGTTGTTAGCTCTGAAGACGGAAACAGGAGCAGGCACGACAGGGAGAAAATTCGGTCTGCAGATTTGTTGCAGAATGATTTAGTGTTAAACAAAAAACACAATTCCAGGGTGCTGAGAATTGAAATCACTGAAGACATTTTTGGCGTATTTTATGGCCACTTCTCAATTATCTGGGGTAGAGATTATGTGTGTGGGTGTGTGTGGGCATGTGTGTGCCTGTGTATATATATATATATGTGGAGGTACGTGTGCATGTGTGTGTATGTACACGCGCATGTATATGTGTTTTCATGCATATGTATATGTGTGTACACGCACGTGTATACATGTGTATACATATGTAGGAGGTGTGTGTGCGTGTATATATATATATATATAGCTTCTCACTGACCCTCCTCTTATTATGTTTTCCTTGCACATGTCTTAGGGTGGAGTTATTTCCCCAGCAGGTGGCCTGGGTGCCCCTCCCGCCCCCCTGTAGCTTATTCACAGCCATGGGCTGTGGGCCAGCTCCTGGGCTGAGTCCCCCGTGGTGCGTGTTTTCAGGCCTTCCTGCCGCGCGCGTGCCAGCCATGCTCCGGTGGGGCAGGGTGGCCTCACCCAGGAAGCAGGTTACGGCCTGTGCTGGCACGTGAGGTCTGTAGGCGTTTATTTTAGGAGACCCTTTGGTCCTCAAACGACTGAGCTTCTAGACCTTCAGTTCCAAATTCGGTTATTTCCCAGCCTGGTTAAGCGGCGCTAACACAGGGGCACCGATGGGCAAATCTAGAAATGCCCCTCGGCTCCTGAAGTGCGGTCGTAACTTGGAAAGCAAGACGCTGAAGGCCTCTGTGGTTGCGGGCAAGCCCCGCACCGCCCCTCCCCCGAGGCCTCGCTGTCCTTAACTTTCGCTTTGAAATCAGGAGCTCACAGCCACAGCCGCCGTGGCCCCTCGAGTGGAGACCCTCGTGGCGTCGCTGCACCTGAGTAGGAATTATTAAGCCCCAGAACTGCGTCGTTACACCTGAAACTGTTCCGCCGCTGAAGCCGAGACTCCCACCACCTGGCGTTTCCAGACAGACGCGCTGGCCCGGCACCTTCCAGTCAGTTCTGCCCAGGCTGCCTCGGTCTCCCTTGCGGGTGTTTCTGAGCTGTGTGCCCACCAGGCCTTCAGGCAGCGGCGTGGGCAGACCCCCTCTGCCCTCCGTTCTCTCCCGCCTGAGGCCACCGTCCCCCCTCCTCCCGCTGCCCCACCCCACCTCCTTCCCCGTCCACTCTGCTGCACCCCTGACCTTTGACTCCGGGGCGTCTCTCCCCAGTGCCGCAGCTCTTGGGGTTTCTTGAGCCCTGCCTTTGCCTTCTCCCGCGTGGCCCAGTTCTGTCCAGTGCATGGTGAGCCCAGGCCTGCCCACCTCACCCCACACCAATCCCGCCGCATCCGGCGTCCTGAGAGCCCCGAGCAGGAGCCCAGCTTCCTCTCCGGCCCCCCCACTTGGTCCAGGTCGCCCTTGCCTAGATGTCCCATCACCCCCGCCCCTTGCCCGGCCCCAGGCTCCTCCCAAACTGACCCGAAGTAGCCTTGGTCACCTTGGGCACTGAAGTAGCACAAGCCCGCTGGGCACGTCCCCTGAGGACCCCGGCCTCCTCCCTGAGCCCCGCGAGCCCCTGGCTGACTGGGGTGCTCACTCCGGCCCCGCATCTCCACCCTCTGCCACGCCCGGGTCCCCATCCTGGTCCCCAGCGGGCAGCCCGGCACCCGGGGCTGTCGTTTGCAGGAGTAACCGCGGGTGGAGCTGCCGCCCACGTGGCCTCTGGGGAGCTAGTTCCCTGGCTGTGCTGACCGCAGAGCCGGAATCAGGGTGGTTCCGACGGCCCCTTCCAGCCGTCCCCAAGGCCCTCCCCACGTGCCGCTTCGGAGCTACCTGCTTTACCTGCCCAGGCGTCACCTGTCCAGGGCGGGGAGGTAAGGCCTGGATCTGCCTCTGATGACCAGAAGCCCTGCTGGACTGATCAACATTCCACGACGGCCGACAGCCCGCGAGGGGGGCTGGTGTGAGCAGAGCCCAGGGGCAGCCAGGGGGTGTGGCCAGAGAGGTGCTCTGCGCCCCTGGGAGAGGTGTGCTGGGGTGATGGGCGCAGCAGGCGCGATCCATCTGGCTTCCGAACAGGTGGGAACGCGTGGTGAACAGCACCTTCACGATAGTACCTGTGACCCTGGGCGTGGGCGCCGCAGGCCCCGGACCCCAAGCATCCTCCTGGCGTTGAGGCCACCCTCCCCTGAGGGAGCTGGGGAGCACCAAGGGTCTGTTCTACCAGGAGCCATTCGCTCTGGAGGATGCCCCCAGCTGGCGTGCTAGGTCCTCCTCCCCCCCACACCCCTCCCGGTGCTCCCCCAGGGGAGCCCTCCCCCCCTCTCCCTCCCCCTCCCCCTCTTCTTTCCCCTCCCCCATCTCTCCTCCTCTCTCTGACTTCCTGTGTTCTTCTCTTCCCCCTGCTTGGGCTCCCATCCACACTGGGCCCCCCTCCTGCCCCCGCCTGCAGACATCTCATCTCGGGACTCCGGAATTCACCCAGTCCAGGCTCTCAGAAGCAGCCTTGAACTTAATCCCATGGGGCTGTATTTCCAGACCCCAAGATGCTCTGTGGGCTTTAGCTCCTGAGCTGCAAGGGGGCTGCAAACTCCTCTGAGAGGATAACCCCATATTTTTACTGTTCCAAGATCAGCGGTGGGGCCAGGGCAGTTCCTGGGGGTGGGTGCATGCAGCCCGGCTCTCCCAGGGGGACCCTCTGGATTCTTGAGACAGCAGCGTGTCCTTGGATCCTGCACAGAAAGGAAATTGGACTCAACACACAGAGCTAGTTTTCCGTCCTCTGGGGAAAACTAGTTCTCAGAAACTCAGGCCTGGGGCCTCCTCGGAGTCTAAAGAATCCACTGTGGGAGCAGACGCGGCTCCCAGTCTGCCCTCGCGGTCTGCGCTGTGACCCTGGCTTTGGAGCAGGGCTGCGGTCTCCCCACCCCTGCGGCCGGAGGAGGGGCCTGGTCGCAGCTGGGTTTCTGGCCAGTGTGCTTCCCTATCTGTCCCCCGTTTCAGGAGAAGGCCCTGTGAGCGCGTGCGTGGGCAGTCACTCTGCACCCCGGCCTCGCGTCACTGGGAGGACAGCCGAGGCCGCACGGTCGGCGGCCGGTTCAGGGTTCTCAACCGCCTTTCGGCTTCCGGACGGTGCTGGGCTCGTTCTCGTCCCAGAGCCCACGACTGTTACCTTATATGGAGAACGGGTCTCTGCAGATGTCATTAAACGCAGGATCTAGAGATGAGAGATGGTCCTGGTGGCCCAAACTGCCACCAGGTGTATCTCTGTAAGAGGAAGGCGGGGGGCGGGGGGCTGACCCAGAATGGAAGATGCACCCAGGAGAGGCCGCGTGGCCACAGAGCAGAGGTTGGCGGGATGCGGCCATGAACCCTGGGGCCCCCAGGAGCTGGGAGAAGCAGGAGGGACCCTCGCTGGGGCCTCCGGGGGAGCTCCCTGCCACACCGTGGTTTCTGACTTCTGGCCCCAGAACTGGGAAAGGATACGTTTCTTTGTTTTAAGCCACCCAGCTGGTGGCCATTTGTTACGGCTGCCCCAGGACACTGACACACTGTCCTCCAGGCCCTGTGACCCTTGACAGCTCCTGTTTGTTGAAGCCCAAATCCCGCAGACCCCCGCACTAAGCCCTGGTGAAGAATCTGGGTTGAATCAACCTGGATTTTTGAAGGAAACACAGTGCAGGTTTATCTGTTTGGAAAAGAGGAGATGCCTGCCCTTCCTGGAGCAAAACAAGGCCTGAACTAACCCCAAGGGCTGCTGCCTGGAAGGGCCTTGAGTTTTCCCGGCAGCATCTGCGGGGGGTGGTGGCGGAAGGCCGGGATGTGAGCCCCCGCCCACCCCAAGGCTTGTCAGCTGCAGAGGACTCGCCACAGACCCGCGTCCACGCCAGGACCCCGGGTGGACCCGGGTTCAGGAGCCAAGCAGCCTGGTGGAGGCCGGGCACCCCTCACGGCTGCCTCTGCAGGGAAGCAGGCTCCCATGCAGGTGGGCGGCCACAGGAAGGGGCGACCGGGCCCGAGCGGCCGGGGAGCTGGGCTGCAGGATCTACCAGGAGGTCCCCCTGGGGTCTCAAGTTTGCAGTGGTCTGTAAGATCCTTCCAGGATGCCCAGCATGTTTGTCAGGAGCAGTTGCTAACCAGACCCTTTAACAGGCCGATGAGGAAGCAGGTTTATAAAGGCCATCTTTTCACACGCCCCGCCCGGTTCACGGCTCCGTGGGAAGAGCAGAAACTCCAGCCGCACCGTTTCCCTCAGGGATCTTTCCGGGAGTCGGGGGGCGGAGAGCCTCTGCTCCGTCAAGCGTGTGGGGTTTCCAAGGAAAACGGGCGGCCCCGAAAACCCGGGAACATGTTTCCTAAGGTTGCAGAGGCACTGAATTTTGAAGGGATATGTGAATGTTGACATTTGGAAAGCGGACGGTGTTCAGGAGATGATCGTTTACGTCACCAAAGGTTTCTCCTTTCCAATCACCCAGACATCCCCACATCCACGTGGCCTTAAACAGGAGCCCATCTCCTGCCCCTCAACCAGGCTCGCACGAGGGGTGGACGGCCCAGCGTCAACAGCTCTGGTGGATGGAGGGGGCACCCTGGCCATGGGAATGTGCGGCTAGACCTCTTGGCTTTTCACGGGAGGCCAGGGTCTGAGCTTTTAGGTGGTATGTCCCAACACCTCTGTGCCTGTAGGCCTCACCTGGGCAGATGGGCCGTCCTGGGCCTTTCAGCAGGACCTGACCAGGCCAAGGGCCGCTTGCTGGGAAGGACCAGGAATTCAGTTTTGTGCCGTGGCTCATGGAGCAGACGTCCTCGGGAGTCTGAGCTCAGGACAGAGGCACAGCAGGGTACGTGGCCTCTGGGGGCCGTGGCCCATGGGCCTGGTGGGCTCCCCCGAGAGCCCCTGCGGGTGAGAGGGGCAGGGATGGGACCATGGGGACCCTGCAGCGAAGGCCGCGGCCACCTGACGTTGACGTCCAAAGAAGGACAGGGAGAATAAAGCATCAGGATACGTGGGCCCTGGTGCCGTCCCAGGGGGCCAGCAGAGCGCCTGGCAAAAGGAGGGCCCGGCGGATGCCGGAGAGTGAACGCAGATGCTGCAGGAGCGAGGGGGGAGCTGCCCCTGCCGGGTGCCGCAGGGGGTCAGCAGGAGCTCAGGCCCCACGTGGATCGTAGAGCATGGCGATCTCGCAGGCCCTGCTGGCTGACATGGGGGTCCCGGGGCCGCATGGGGATGGAGCCCGTCACCAGGAGAGTCAGGAGGTGGTTGGTGCCAAGGACCATCCGGGCAGGCGGGGAAGCGGGAAGGCGGGGGCCAGACTGGAAAGCGAGGTGAGGTTGGAGGGTTCTGTATGCAGGAGGCTGGGGCTCCTCTGGGGGGGCAAAGGGGAGCGAGGGGGGAGGTTGATGCTGGGGAGGGTCTGCAGCCGGGGCTCAGAGCAAAGGGGGTGCACGCCAGCATGGGAGGGGCATCCCAGGAGGGGTGGGGCTGGACCGCCCTGGGGAAGGCGCTGCGGCGGAGGCGGGGCCCTTGAGCGGGGCCATCAGAGATGGGGCGTCTGTCTGCACCCCGGTCGTGCTCGAGGGCCCCGGTTTTCGGGCCACTTAGGAGGTCACCCTGCGGGGAGTGGCCGCACATCTGGTCAGCAGCCCTGCGGGAGGTTTTATACGTTGCAGTTAAAGCTCTTGGCCCTTCTATTGAGCCAAAGCAGTGAAGATTAAAGGGCATTTTTGTGTAACCAGGACGGATTTGAAATCACCAGTCACAGGGAGCACGGTTACTTTCCCTGCAACGCTCTTTCTTTCCCTTGATTGCTCTGCATCACAGAGGTTGTTGTTGACTCAGGTCTTAAACACTGCGTGTTCTAACATCGGGGTGTACGTGGATGAACATTCCTTCAAATGTTCTGAACGTCCAGCTATACTAGGGAAGGAGGTCATGACGGCTGTCGTATCCGTGGCTGATTAGGTACCGTCCTGGCCCGTTGTGTCCTTACTGTGTTTGCGATCGTAGGGGAACATCTCAGGGTCCAACCAAGGGTCTGTGCAGACCATGTCTGTCTTGACCCTCCCCCAGCCCAAAGCATTTATCATCTTCTCTGTAACCAACACAATACGCCAAAAGCAAGTGCTCAAATTATTTTAAAACAAAAAAATGGGGTGAATTTTTGAACTTCCAACTTTTTTAAGCTCACACGTAGAGGGCCTGGGTGGGTCTTGTTTTCCCTTTGACCTCTCAGCCGAGCCAGGCGAGCGATGTGGAAACCCTGGCTTCCTGCCTGTCGCTCTGGCTCCTGGTGGCCGAGTCCTCCGGGCCAGCCACCAGCCCTTTCCCAGAAGTGGGTCTCGGGGCCTCAGCCATTTCACCCCGAGACTGGCCCTTCTAGCAAGAAATGCTGTGCTCTGTTGCCAGCTGACCCGCAAGCCTCTGGCACCTGGTCTGGGAGCTAACCGCTGCTCCCCACAAATGCCTGGGACCTCAGCTGCATGGCTTATTTTGATTTTACAGAAAAAAATTTAACCAAAAATCAGGTTTTTAGAAGTGACTGGAAGTTATCTTAACGTCCACCCGGGAGAGAGCTCAGCCCTGTCTTTGGGCGGGAGAGGACCTTGTGAGCCCGGGCGCTGCGTGTGCAGGGCGTTCACAGGACCCCAAGGACTCTTGGAGCGAGGCGAAGCGGGTGCTTTCGATGCCAGCAGGCTGGGTGGCGGAGGGAGTGGCGTCTTAATAATCGGGTGTCTTTATTTCTTATTAAAACAAGTTCACTGCCCACCTGGCGTGCTGAGAGAACTATGGAAGCAGCCTTATTCTGAAGGCTGTGACCTGGAGGGGGTTAGGGCAGGGGATTAGTAGAGAGGAAGATGCCAGGGGCACCTGTAGGGGCTCTGGAGACAGATGGCAGGGGTCCCCCTCCTTCCTGGGCCCAGCGACACCAGCTCCACCCCACATCTTCCTCGAGGCTCCGTCTGGGCAGCGATGGTCCCTGCACCGTCCAGGTGCTCTTGTGGCGCCCACGGCCGTCAGAGCCCCAGGCCAGGTTCCCTGACGTCACGTGCGTAGGGGCCCCAGCACAGCCAGCATCTCACCCAGAGGAGCCCACGCTGTGTCCCTGGGCCCCACCCTGCTGCACCCGCGTTCCTGGGGAGACCCCGGGGCCTGGGTGGGGGGGGTTCCCTTCCCCACGCAGAGCGGGACATCCGGGCCGGTCCTCACTGAATTCACCCAGGGCAGCGCATGCCCAGAATAGGAGGTGTGCGTTTGTCTCCTCGTTCCCATGGACCCAAGTATCTTAGGGCGTGTTTGTGGTTTGTGTTTTTCATCAAGGCCTTCTTCAAAATAATCAGTTTGAAAATCTGGGTAAAAGCATTCTAGGTATTTTTCGTGGTTTTTGTTTTGTTTGCTCTCAGAAAGAACAAGCTAGAGATGCAGAGCTGTGTTTGAGGATGGCCCTTGTCCCCTCCCCTCCTGCCGATGGACATGGCCATCCCGAGGGCACTGGTGGGCCTGGCGTGAGGGGCTGGGTCTGGCTGGTGGCGTCAGGCCCCTAGATGGGGAACCTGAGAGCAGGGACCAGTGTCACAGCCACGTGGGCCGAGCCGGCACCGGGCCTTCTGCTGTTCTGGTGGTGACCAGGGCACCTCGGGCCGGCAGAGGCTCCTGCAGTCACCGGCCAGGGCGAGGATGCCGCCAGGAGGCCCCCGCTCCTGAGAGCGCGGCCCCATCTCCCTGCCGCCCAGTTGGTCCTGCACGAGGTCCCTCCCGGCCGGGCCTGATCAGCGCCCTCCGAGGCACCGGCGTGGTGACAATGCTTCCCACCCCCAGTCTGTCTGCGTGACAAGGCGGCAGCGGGACAATCTGACCCAATGATACTGCCACGCGGAGATGACATCAGGCCTGTTTGTGGACAGGTCAGGGCTGGTCCCCCGCCACTGCCCGCAGCCTGAGGGGCAGCGGTCGGAACCCTCCACCATCCCCCGTGGGACCCCGAGCATGTGGGGTGTCAGGTGACCTGGCGGGGCAACCCCACTGGGCCTCCTGCCGAGTTGTCTCCAGCCTGGGCCTGAGCCCCTGGGAGAGATGAGGGGCCCCAAGTGATCTGGAGATGCTGCGTCAGGAGGTGTGATAGAGCCTTGGGGCCTAAGAGTCACCGGGGGAAACGCCCGGGTCCCTGGGGGTAGCGCCGCGTGACCCGCCACTGGGACACTAGATGGAGCCAGGGTCTGAGGCAGCTCCCCTGGCCATGTCGCCCGTCTTCCCGTCTCTGTACTCTGACTTTTGTGGGCTGTCTCCACGGGCCACGTGAACTTCTGTTCTGTAGCTTCCTGGCTGAAACACCCTTTGGATACGTTGGAAGTCTTGTCCCATTTTTCCGTAACTGGTCTTGGGATCGGCTGTGGAAGCCGGGGGGCTTCTGTCTGTGCCCTCGGCCTGGCTGCCCTGGAGGAGATGCCGTCCCCCTGCAGCCCGGCCCCTGGGTTCGTGGGTGTTTCGCGGGCAGGTCACTCGGGTTCTTGCCCGGCTGTGACGGGAGATGCTGCATGCGGGCCAGGGAGCAGAGGACAGGTGGCTTCTCCTGTCCGCAGCCCAGGGTTCTGGTCTGTGCCCACCTCTCGCAGCAAAGGCCAGGCCGGAGCTTTGTTCTCACTGTGGCTGTGCCCTCGGGCAAAGGCCACGTCCCTTGTGCGGGGCTCCTGTTGAAGCCCTGGCACTCTCACGGGCACCATGTCTCGTCCTGGAGACGCTTCTCGTGGAACCAGACAACATCCAGGGATGTGCGTGTGTTTTACTTTCAAAAATCTGAGGCTTAGTGAGTGTGGAGAGGTTGGTATTTCTAGACCAAGAACTCTTGACGCCCCAGGAGGTGGGGTCCGGTTCCGGTACCCGGAGCTCGTGTTGGGGTGCACACAGTCTGCCCTGTCCTTTCTCCCTGCAGGAGCTGCCTGGCGGGGACCCCAAGGAAGGACCTTTCCGGGACGACCCGTGTCCTCTAGAGGGTAAGTCCTGCTCTCCAGACCTCACTGACACCACACCGTACCCCAGGCACCTGCCCCCAGGACACCCTGACGATGGGGACCACCCACGCCCCACGCTCCCCAACCTATCCCACCACACCCAGGCCAGCCCTGGCTGGTCGCGGGTCCCCACCGGTGGCCATTGGCAGGTGCAAGCCGGGTTCCCCAGTCTTAAAAGCAAATTGTTCTTAGATGTGCTTAGAAACACATCTCACGTGGGCTCCGTCACATGGAGACGACACGGACTTCGGTCTGGGGGTTGGAGAAGCAAAAGGCGAATCTCAGGGCCTCTGCCCGTCCACGTCCCTGGAGACCCGCGAGCCCGTGGGCCGGAGGACAGGTTCCGCACACGGGCGTTTCGGTGCATCCACGGGTCACCCGTGGGTGTGATGTGCCGCATTAGTGTAAGGCTGTCCAAAATGGTCTGCGTGTGAAGCATGACCGCCCTAGTCACCGCCACACGTGTGCATCTGCGTGGAGCGGGTCCACCTGCGGAGTGTGACAGGTGACCACCGGGCTTGTCCGAGGGTCAGGTTCCGGGTGAGTGTTCTCAGCGTTACGTGGACGGGGAGGCCGACCGGCAGGGCTGCTTTCGGAGGGGCTCCGCGAGCCCTGGTCAGCAGCTCGGGCCCCGGGTGTCTCCTGGCAGCTGCGTGTCTCCCAGACACACCCGGCTCCTGTCCTGGGGAGTGAGTGAGCCCGGAGACCAGAGCGTTCCTTATCCGTCAGAGGTTGGGGAGGGGGCTGCCCGGCGCACAGGCAGCTTCCCAGGCTCTGGAGTCGCGGGCTGTTGGGAAACCGGACCGTGTCGCTGGGGAGGGGAAGCCAGACAGCGAGTGCAGCAACCCTCCTGGAGGCCCCTCGGGCCGGGCCGCCTGCCTGTGGGCCTGCAGGGCACCCTCTCCCCGCCCCAAGCTTCGAAGACATTGCAGCCAGGCAGGCAGAGGCAGGAGCGCGCGTCCGGCCACGGCTCACCCCGGGGAGGGCCGCCCTGGCCTCCGCTTAGGTCCCTCGATGCCGCGTGTTCCGGAAGCCCAGGCCCTCAGCCCAGACCCGTCTGGAGAGGGTCTCAGGCCCGGCGAGGACTCGGTGGCCCCGGGGCCACACCCCCTCCCCAGCCCCGCGTCAGCCCCCGGGCCAGGCCAGGGGAGACGGACCCGCGCCACCCCTCTCGTCCCTGCAGTGGCCCTGCTGCCGGAGAAGGCCGAGGGCCGAGAGGGCCCGGGACAGCTCTTCGGCACAGACGATGGAGAAAGGGCAGCGAGCCGCGAGGGCCCCCGCGGCCCGGGCAGGCGGCGCCTGAACGTGGACGTAGGTCTTTGCCCTGCTCCCGCTCCTGCAGGCGGCCAGGCGCCCGGGGGGGGGGACGCGTACTGCGCTGACATGGGGTCCCTGCGCCCTGCAGCTCCACGCGGCAGGCTCTGCTGGGTGGAGCTGTCGCCGTGCACTCGGCCAGAGCTGGCCAGTGTGGCCCCAAGTAATTCGAGGCACTTCCCCAGCGCCACGGAAATGACCCAGCAGTCGACCCTACCGACCTCTCACCTCCCCGGCCGCCCGGGAGGGAGGGGCCCGTTTCCTGGAGGGCAGGGCGGGGGTCGGGGTCCCGGCACGAGGGTGAGGATGGCCCTGCCTGTCCCCGTGCACCCCTGCAGGCGCTCCAGTGTGACGTCTCCATGGAGGAGGACAACCGGCAGGAGTGGACGTTCACGCTCTACGGCTTCGACAACAGTGGCAAGGCCACCCGAGAGGTGACACGCTGTGTCTGCGTCAGACGGCCCCTGGAGGGGCGCTGGCAGCAGACAGGCAACCATGCCCGCGCCTCCACGCTGGGACAGGCTGAGCCCCCTCCAGGGTGGCAGGAGAGGCTGGCACCCTTCATAGGACAGGCTTGCGGGGGGCGGGAGGGGAGCCACCGCAGGACCCGGGTCACCGACAGAGCCGGCTGGAGTCCGCGTCCGCTCCTGTGACCGGCTGCTGTCTGTGCGGTTCCTGGCAGAGCCCTGCACGCCTGTCTCTGCCCCGGCCAGCAGCCCCTCCCCTCCGCAGGGCGGTGAGGGCCCCAGGCATGCCCCCGGCGCTCTGCTGGCTTGTGCGTCCAGGAGGGGCAAAGTGCCTCTTGAAAGGAAGCAGACACATAGGATGACTGAAATAAGTGTGTTTGAGTTAAAAGCAAAATTTGATAGTTTATCCGATTGCTAAGTCTTTTGAACATAGATTCGGTTTGAAATTTAAAAGGTCGGAAAGATGTGATTCCAGCAGGGCTGCTGGCTCAGGCCGCGTGGTGCATTCACAGGACTGAGGAAAGGCGTCTCAGATAAGCTGTCTCCTTTAGCTGGGCTCTGCTGGGATGCCGAGTGAATCAATCAGGCAGGCAGCCTGGAGGCGGCAGCAGGCAGTGTGGGTTGGGCGGTCCTCCCCCCGGTCTTCCTGTGTCCATGACGTCCATGCCCGCCCTCAGGACATGTCCAGTCTGATGCACACCATCTACGAGGTTGTCGATGCCTCGGTCAACCACTCCTCGGGCAGCAGCAAGACCCTCCGAGTGAAGCTGACTGTCAGCCCTGAGCCCTCCAGCAAGAGGAAGGAAGGTCCCCCCGCCGGCCAGGGTGAGGGCCTGGGCTCCTGGGCTGCAGCAGCTCCCTGCTCAGGTGCCCTGAAGACCCTGCTTTAAACGTCAGCCCACCCCTCCTTGCAGGCAGGCTTCCTGCACCCCCTGCCCCCGTACTGCATCTCCCCAGAGCTCTCACTCACCCTGCCGGGGGGTGTTAACTGTGTCTACTGTTCAGTGCCCCCATCACAGAAAAAGTCTCTATGGCCTCCTGAATGTGGAAAGCGGGGCCTGGCACCCGGCGAGGGCTCAAAGCTGCTTGTTCAGTGAAGGAATGAGTGCGTGGGTGCTTGAGTGAGTAAATGAGTGAGCGAACGAGTGGGTGAATGAGTGAGTGAGTGAGTGAGCGAATGAATGAGTGAACGAGTGGGTGATTGAATGAATGAATGAGTGAATGAGCAAATGAATGAGTGAACGAGTGGGTGATTGAATGAATGAGTGAATGAGCGAATGAATGAACGAGTGGGTGATTGAATGAGTGAATGAGCGAATGAATGAACGAGTGGGTGATTGAATGAATGAGTGAATGAGCGAATGAATGAGTGAACGAGTGGGTGATTGAATGAGTGAATTAGTGAATGAATGAGTGAACGAGTGGGTGAGTGAACGAGTGCCCACCTGCCTCTTTCAGACCGGGAGCCCACTGGATGCAGGATGGAGGCGGAGCTCCCCGAGGACCCCAGGGTGGCCGACAAGAGGCTGTCCACGCATATCAGGTGAGGGGCTGGCGTCCAGCTCTGCCCTCCTCAGACGCGAGTGGCCCAGCCACACTCCTGCGTCCCACAGGCCTCCGGGGCTGTCCCCTTGGGGTGGCCCTCCAGGATGGGCACCTGGGCACAAAGGCCTGGATGTGGCCAGGGAGCCCCGGTCACTCCCTGCCATTGGGTGGGTGGCCGGCACTCGGGCTGGAGCTGGGCGCTTCCAGCGTCGTCTGAGAGACCGTGGGCCTTGAAGGGCAGCAGGGGTTCGGCCTCCAGACCCTCAGCCCAGCTGCTCCCGTACCCTATGGCTCCACTCACTGGGGCAGCAGCCACGGAGCCCTAGCCGGCGTCCTAGGTGACGCAAAGACAGTGGAGGACACTGGGTGGGACCGTGGTCCTGGGGTCCCCTTGGCCCCTGCTTGTCCTAGCACCCACCCTTTCTGGGCGGGCGTGCTGTTCAGAGCACGGCAGAGCAAACCCTGCCCCCCATGCTGCACCAGGAGGCCCACCGCCGACCCCCACCCCTGCTCTGAGCGGGGGCCGTACTGCGTGGACGAGAACACGGAGCGGAGAAACCACTACCTGGACCTGGCGGGAATCGAGAACTACGCGTCTAAGTTCGGACCAGGTGGGTCCTGGAGACCGGGCCCCTGGCGCCAGGCCTGAGGGCGCCGGGTCCCTGCGGCGACCCAGCTGGGGCCCCGAGTCCCAGAGTGGGCCCTTCAGGTGTGCGGGCAGGACTGGGTCCGGGTGGGATGTCCCAGGCCCCGCCAAGGGTCTCACGGGTGCCGTGTCTGCAGGGTCCCCCCCGGCGCAGGCCAGGCAGGAGCCCCCGGCCAGGGCCGCGCACCCGCAGGGCCGGTCCCGCTCCCAGGAGTCGGACGCGCACGCCGCACACCATCGCCGCTGCCTGGGGCTGGCTGAGCCCGCCCTGCTGGCCGCTGAGCCCGTGCCCCGGGCCCTGGACCTGCAGCCCCGGCCGAAGGGGCCGGAGAGGCCATTTTTGAGGTCCCCGCAGGGCTCGGGGCGGCCGCCTGGGGCCCCCGGCGGGGGCAGGCCCGGGAGAGCCTTCAGCTTCCACCCGCCGGCCCCCCAAGCCCAGGCCCCGCCCCAGGACGGTCACCATGTCCCGCAGTCCCTGCCCCCACCCTACGGCCACAGGCGGTGCCGGCAGAGGGGCCGGGAGGGCCACTCGCCGCTCAAGGCCGCGCCGGGCCAGCCCGCGGCGCTGGAGCACGAGGCGGTGCGGGAGCTGCCCCCCGCGCTGCCGGGTGAGGCCTACGCGGTGCCGGCGGTCCAGCGCCACGAGCACCACCACCACCACGAGCACCACCACCACCACCACCACCACCACCACCCGGCCTAGCGGCCCGACGCGCCGGGGACCCACGCGGAGAAGCCTCTCACGCCGCGGCACCCCCCCCCCCCACCGAAGCTTCCTGTGTCATCCTGAACACACTTGTACGCTTAGCCACCTGCACCTGCTTCTGTCACGATGCCACAGCGAGGCCCGCGGGCTCGAAGGGACTCTGCTTGGACGGCCTCGGCGTGTTCTCCTCTCGGAGCCCCGCTGGGTGCGTCTCCTGTGCAGCAGGGGGCGCGAGGCTGGTCACCGGCCCCGGGTGGCCGGGGGCTTTGTGGCTCCTGTGGCTCGTCCATGCTGAAGCCGGGAGGGGCGGCTCGGGGCAGTCGCTGCTCGGGGCCACGTGTGCGGTGGCGAGTTCCAGCGTGCGAGGCCGGCACGGATCACGGGGGAGAAGGGTGGCCACGCGGGGGGCCAGGGGAGCGGCCGGAGTCCAGAAAGGCGGAGGTGAAAGCCAAGAGGAGGGGCGGCCAGGCAGGGCCACAGGCGGTGCCACCAGCATCCTCAGAGGACACAGAGGTGGCCAGCGGGGCCAGGGAAGTGTGGGCGCCCCCGAGACACACACACGGGCAGCTGGACAGGAGGCGGGCATAAACCATTGAGTGCCAGACACAGCTTCAGCTTTGGAAAAGCGCGATTCCCTTTGGGAGGCTGGGAAGAGGGCTGCAGGCGAGCAGGAAGTCTGGGTGTCCTGGAACCTCGGCCCGCGGATCCCCCTGAGGCAGGACGTGCCGCTGCTCCGTCTGAGATGAGCAACTTGTGAATTTGTGCAGCTGGTTTTGTATTTGCCTCCTTGGCACTGTTTTTAAGGATAAAGCAAATTGGTGGTTGACCTGTGATTGAGTTCTTCCCCAGTCATAATAAAAATACGTGCATTTTGTAACATGTCACACCTTGTTCTAAAGTGAGTTTTCAGTCGAATCGGTCTGTCCCCCTGCACCAGCGTGTGGCCACGAGTGCAGACAGCTGGCCGCTCAGCTGGGACGGGCCCACGGTGCTCGGAGAGAGCATGTCCGTCGCTGTTTGTACGTTTGTAGAAGTAAAATTAACGCACACGCAGGCACACAGAGCTCCACATTTATGCGTAACTCTTCCCCCACTTTACTGCTCTAAAAAGGCAAAATAAAAAAACCCCTAAGCCTAAAATTGGGTTCATGCTATGGGCACACTTCACACCTCTGTCTGGGGCTGCGTGGGCCGAGGCTTATGTGGAGACGCTGGCTCTTTGTGGATGCACCTCGCCTCCATCTCCTCCTCCCCGCTTCTAGATGCCGTGCTCGTGGCTGCTTTAAAAACCCCTCTGGGCTTCCCAGTGGCTGGCGTCTCTGTGAGCTGCACCCCGCGTGCTCAGGGAGGAGCAGGCGTCCCGCGTCTCAGGGCTCCGGGGATCTCAGGAGCAGACGCAGGCCGGGCCCGGGTGGCCCAGAGGCCAGCGGCCGGGTGTGGCCCCGCGTGGACGAGTCCACGTTCCATTCTGTTGTCGTGAACCCAGCTCCATGTCACCTGCCCCTCGGCACCAAATGTTGGCCCCGACCCCGGTCCCTTCCTCTGTGTGCAGAGCTCCTGCACCCGGTCCCCCATGAGGGGACTTTCAGTCCCAGCAGACCCGTCCAGCCCTGCCACCGCCCACACCGCCCTCAGGCGGAGCTCGCTGGCCGACCGGGAGTGTGCTGAGGCCTCAACGTCAGCCCGAGTCCAGACGCCGGTTTTAAAGACAAAATGTAAGTGAAATGCCATCAAACGGACCAGAAGCTGAGTGTGTGTGTCTGCTGCCTGTGGATCCGTGGAGGAGAGAGGCCCACCCTCCCTGCCGCCAGTGTGGGTGCAGGGCGGCTGAAAGGGACAGAGAGCCGTTTGAGAGCAGCGACGAGGAAGATGACTTACGAGCACACAAAGGGCCCCGGGCGGCCGCGGACACGTTAACTAAACGTCCACACGTGGAGAACAGCTTGTCTCCCGTGGATGCAGCGGCTTGACCTGGGGCGGGGCCCCGGGACCACATGGGCCAGGGGAAGCAGATGCCCTCCTGGAAGAAAGGCTGTGAGACAGAGGTGGGCGGGGTCAGCGGAGCTGTGTCCAGCCTGCTTTGGGGGCAGCTCCTGCCCGCTGGGCCTGGGCGGGGGGGGTGGGGCAGGGAGGAGCCAGAGGCCCCAGCGCCGGGTCCACCAGGAAAGCTGCATGGTGACTGGTCAAGTGCAGAGAGATGCCTTCTGTAACAGAAGCAAAGCGCCTCGTTACTTATTCGTTGTTAAGTGTAGATTTGGCTACTGGACGATCCCGAAACTGGCCCAACCTGTGTCTTCCTTCCTAAGAAGGCCCTCCCGGAGAGCGTGTTGCCCGATAAACCTGGTACGAGTGAGCGAAGGTCTTCGCGACACTCGGGGGCGTGGCCTCTGGTCCTCAGCTGATCGCAGGGCTGTCAGCTTGGCTCCTGGTCCCACGTCCGCACACCGGCCTCCCTCTCGCCCCCTTCCCGGGCCCGTGCTCTCGGCCGCTCCGCTTGTGCGTGCGGTCCCTGTCTGCTCGGCCCAAAGGCGAATCCAGAGAGCGAGCAGCCCGGCTTCCTGGTGCCACACCACACGGGCCACTGGTCCCTGCCTGCCCCCGAGCCCGGGCGTCTCTCTCCTCCGTGTCCCTCTGAGCACAGACACGACGTGGTCAGTTATGTCTCTGCACTTGTGGCACCTGGTGTGGGATGTGGGAGGAGACAGCCTGCCAGGGGCCCCACCCCAGACCCCACTCCTGCTCCCAAGGCCACTCTCCGCCTCATTCCCTCACTTCTGCCTGCAGCCCTCATGCTTCTCTGCACCTGAGATGAGCCCCGTGCCCCAACGCTGCGTGCCGGGCCGGCCTCGCCTGTGCCTGCTGCCTGCGGGGCCCGTTCCCGTCTGCTCCTGGGGCACCCACAGCTTGTCCTGGGCCCAGGCTCTTCACGGGAGCCCAGCGAGCACGGAGGGTGAGTGAGGGAGTGAGGGAGTGAGTGGACGCCGCCTGCCACCACCAGACACAGGACGGCCGCCGCCCAGTCTGAGCCTGGAAGGACCAGGGGGGCAGTGCCCGCCAATGGCCATTGTCCAAGAAGTGGGACACGGGGACTCCCACAGGCTTCGCGAGCTACATGCTCCCACCGTACACACACCCACGGCGCCTCCGTCAGGGCTGGGGGTGGCTGGGGGGTCGCTGCCCCAGGGGGGAGCCAACCATGGACGAGCCCGCAGCCCCAGCTGCCTCCTCGCCCTCCGAAGCGCCTGGCGCTGAGTCCGGCGGGGCTGCATCCCCAAGGCGACCCCAGGCGGCTCCAGGCTGAGGGTCCACGTGCACCGCGGGGAGGGCCTCGACCGCTCCGTGCCTCCCCAGACTCTGCAAACAGCAGGTCGGAGACACAGCTGGGCGGCCGGGGTGAGAGCCGCTGCTGGCGTCCACGGCGAGGGGGCAGCACAAGGGGGGCGCTGGGAGGGAGCAGGGGTCAGAGGTTGCCAGGGACACCGGGGAGGCAGCCAACGGGGGCAGCGGCCGGGGAGGCTGAGGATTCACCACCTCCTTAGAACACTTCTCTTCGCCCTAAACAGAGACCCCGTGCCCGCCACGGGCTCCCACTCTCCACCCCCGCCCCCGTGTGTACCGTCAGCCGGTCCGTCTCTGGCTCTGCCCACTCTGGACATGTAACGGGAACCTGACGGTCGTGCCCGGCATCTTTCTCGCGGCAGAATGCTCTCGGGGCTCACCTTGTGGCAGCGTCAGCACTTCGTCCGCCTCAGGACCGAGTCACACACCGTCAGACGTGCACACGCTGTGCTCGCCCACGTGCATCAGCTGACAGGTACGTGGCTGCTCCGCAGCGGGGCAGCCGTGAGTGCTGGAACAGGCGCTTTCACGGCTGCCCGGGCATCCGTTTCTCCTGGCTTTTACGTCCAGGAGTGGAGCTGCTGGGTCTCCTGGTTTAACACATTTAGGAGCCGCAACTCTGTCCCCACGGTTTCTCTACGTCCAGGCAACACTCGTCAGTCTCCTTTCTGCGGCCACGCCTACATCCTCGCAGGCAGGAAGGGCTGTCTCGCCACGAGCCCGTGTCAGGACACACAGGGCCCCTCGTGACAGATTCTCTGCCGACTCCACCCTGATAGAGATGACAGGTGGAGTCATCTCAGCCGGCAGCAGGATTTCACTGCTGTGCTGCACACCCACCACCATGGGGGGACACGGGACAGCTCCCTGCTGACAGCAGCTTTGGTTGTTCTCGTTTGGGTTTTACTTCTTTCAACCAATTCACACAATGATTCTTTTGCCATCTGAGTGTGCTTTGGCTGATCAGACCTGAAATAAACTCCTCCACGAAAAGAGGGGGAGGGGAGCATCCCCAAATGTTTACTTTCTATGCTGAACGAGTCACAGGAGATTCTTCAACATACTCAGATTTTATACAATTTTATTCTTCTACTAACAAAATCATACAAAGAGCCTAAAAAAGGAAAACATGAAGTCAACTTTAAAATGGCTGCAGTTACGGTTACACAGTTGACAGTATGGAAAGGATGCCCAGTGTAGACAGACACAGCAGGAGGCAGGCGGAAGGCCCAGGCACCTCCTTTCCACGTGAGCTGGGGTCACGTGACTTAGGACAGGGACTGGCGGCCCCTCCCCAGATGCGCGAGGGGTCTGGAAGCCACCGAGGTGGGGGGTTTCACTGCCTAACTCAGCACTGAACCAAGACCCCCCACTCCCCAGCCCAGCTGTGGCATTTGGCACATGCTGTGGCCGCCGAATGCTGCCCGGCCACCCCTCAGAAGCGTCTGGAAGCACACGCTTAGCCCCTGCCTGACCTGAAATCCATGCACCAGGCCGATTCCCTTGGGAGCCCACGGAAGCCAGAGAAAGCCAATGGCTGGTCTGTTTGGAGCCCCTTTCACAGAGGCTATCTCCTTATGGTTCAACTTTTATCACTCAAACTCCCCCAGGTGTTTAAATAAATAAATAAGCCATCGGGAAAGTGAGGCACAAACTCCTGCGACAACATACAGTGGACGTGATCACGCGTGTAAAGTGCAAACAGTCCAGGATCATTGGAAGGTATCGTGTCAGCGCCCTCGATGTCGCTGGGACCACCCGTCAGCGCCCTCCATGTGGCTGGGACCACCTGTCAGCGCCCTAAACACAGCTGGGACCGTCGGTGCCGGTGGGAGGGGACACACAGGCTCAGCTGACAGCCGGGTGCCGTGACGGCTGACGCCACAGGCCCTCCCGCGGCTGCAGCCTCGTCCCCTTTCTCCAGCATGAAGTGTGGAAACTGAGATCACAGGGGCGGGTGCACGTCAGATGCTCGAGCGTGTGGCGCTCCCAGCCCCGAAGGCTCCCCCGCTGCTGCCTGCTGGTTCCCGGAGCGTAAACGCAGGCGGACGCCCAGCTGGGAAGACCCGGTGCCTGAGCCCCGGCCGCCTGAAGGGCCTGCACGGAGCCCTCAGCTGCAGAGGATCAACCTGTCTGTGGGCTTCTCGCAGGCACCCTGGGGTGGAGGGGATCTGAGTGACCGTAACTGCACGACAGCCCAAAGATCCAACCCAGGGAAATCGATTCTAGAATCCAAGGGGCTTCCCACCTCCTCTGTCACCATGAGACGGCCGGCCATGTCGCAGGTCATGGCCAGCCTCGCCGGGGCGGGTGGGGGGAAGGGCGGCACGAGGGCTTCGCGCCTCCCTCGGCCGCGAGGAAATCTTGAGTCAGGTGCCGGCTCTTGGCCCGGACAGGAGAGCCCCTGGAGGCATGCAGGTGCTGGTCGGCAGGCATCGCGGCGCCATCCGCACACCCGCCGGGCACAGCCCCGAGCGGCCGGACGTTAGGAGTAGATGGTGACCACCTCCCGGCCGCTGCCCCTAACCAGGAGGGCTCTGTTCAGCCCCTCGGTCAGGACCTCGAGGAACTCCATGTCTGGGGGCACCGAGTCAAGGACAAAGCCAACCCCTCCAGGTGCGTGGCTGCAAGGGTGAACGGAGCGCCTTGACCACCCAAGAGCCCACGTCCGGTTAGGGCTCGGCTGGAGAAAGAGGCGAGGACGGGACAGGGAAGGCCGGGATCCGGGGCCTTCAGGGGAGGAGACTCGGGGTGGGGGGTAGGGGAGGAGGGACCAGTGTGAGGGAAAGAGGGGCACTGACCCTGCCAAGGAGGGACCTGTCCACTCGCCAAGACCCTGGATAGGCTGGGGAGTCCCGGTCAGCACGAGGCACAGACTCCTGAAGCGTGTGGTCAGCCTGAGGCTTAAAACCCGGGAACAAGGCTGCTTACCTCCTCCCACCTCCTCCCGCCCCCGGGGGGCCGACCTGTGACCCAGAGGCCAGGACGACAGCCCCGCGCCCCGCAGCTGGCCCGCCCCGCAGCTGGCCCACGAGGGCTCCACCCGGCGGGGGGCTTCAGGGTACCTGGTGCCGGGAAGGGCTTGGGGGTGGAGCCACTGCTCTGCCACGTCCTAGAGACGGGCGGGAAGGGACCCGCCGGGCGGGAGCTCAGAGCCCAGCGCTGACGAGGACCCAGAGCCGGAGCTGCAGCAGGAGGGGTCGGGGTCGGTGATGCGGCGACCCCCCCCCAGCCGGGTGTTCGGTCTCTGAGCCCACGTGCTCCTCACTCGCCACCCTGACCCAGGGGGCCACTGTGATCCCCACGGAGGCCCCGGGAAGGCCACCTCCTCAGTCACGTGGCCACACTGCCCCCTCGGCCCCAGTGCTCACGCCCGAGTCAAGCAGGGGCGACTCCTGGGGCTCCCCCGCCCGGCTGCCCTGGGGCCCCAGCAGCTAAAACGTGGGGAGGAGACGCACACTCGCCCGCTGGCTCCCGGCCCCCTGCCGGCCACGTGGGGACCAGGCAGCTGGCAGGAGCCGCCGGCTCACAGCCTCTGCATCCGCCTGCCCACGGCCCCGCGGGCGGCCCATGGCGAAGCGGCTCTGCTCTGGGCCACCTGGGCTGGCTGACCCCCCACCCGACGTCGAGGGCCCCGCGGCTCCCGATCCCTGCCCCGGGCGTCTCCACTGAGCAGGAGAGGAGAGAGGTGTTACCCTGCCGCGGCAGCGGTGCCCCGACATGGGGACAGCGTCTGGGAAAGGATACAGTTCTCGTCCCCCTGCCGGTTTCTGGGGGGGCCCGGCATGTTCAGCAGGACCAGCTGGGCATCCTGGGACTTGTCAAGGACAACGCCATTGAGCTTCACGGCCGTGTGCATCCTCCGGACGTTGGACTGGTCCCTGTGGGAGGAAGACGGTCACTCGGCACCTCCAGCCGAGGTCCTGGGTGCCGGGCTCAGGCCCCACCCTGCCCGCTCCACTTCCGTCCGAAAGGGCGGGTGAAAACAGATCAGACCCGCCACCCGGAGAACCCCCGGCACGGCGATTCCACGCGGAGGCCAAGATGACAGCCGGGCGAATCAGCTTCTGCTCCCAAGCACTGCCCCTCGGGCGGGAGCAGCCCCTTCGACGGCACAGCGTGCACCTCTAGGTCACGGAGCGTCTCCCGCGGAGACCCTGCCCTGCAGCTGAGCCTGCCCTAAACGCTGCCCCTCGCTCCTTCCAACGCAGGCTGGGGTCCAGGGGGCTGCAGAGAGGCTGAGCGAGGAAGGGCCCAGCCCTCCACCCGCTCCGGAGGCCCGAGGTCCTGGAACAGAGCCGGAGATTCCGGCCGAGAGTGCGGCCGCCATGAGGCCCACCCCCGGCTCTTCGTCCAGCCGGCCGACGGCTGAAGGACGAGAGCCCCGCCCTTGGTGACCCGGACCCCGTGCCCGTACGCTCACTGCCTGCCCGGTCCCCACACTCCTCGAAGCGGGCGGACCATCCACTGTGCACCCGTGGTTCCCGAAGGGTCCCGGGCAACCAGGCCTGGCAGCGGCCCCCAAGGGAGGATCCCCGGGGAAGCAAGACTGGGGACACCAGGCGCTCAGGCGCCTGCGTGCTTGCCCTCCCCCCTCCCCAGGTCCCTCCCCAGTGAGCTGGGTTCCAAGAAGCAGGCGGCAGACCCCCCCGCTGGGAAAACCCGCCTCACTGCACCAGCACCCCCTCTGCGCTGGGCGCTCCAGCACCACCGCCAACTCTGGGGCCGCACACAGGATACGTAGCTCAAAGGTCACCCGTGCCTCGGACGTGAGAGGGACGGGCAGACGGGCAGACATACACACAGAGGCCGCAACAGAAGGGGTCAGGGAAAGGCCCCCAGGATGCATTCCGGGCCACAACCTTTGATCAATGCAACCCTTAAGCCAAATAAGTCCAATTACAGCCTCCAATTACCAGGAGGGAAACAGGGAGATGGAGCCCTTGCTTTCCTCTCTCCAATTTTATCTGGTAAAATTACAGGTTGGGTCTCTGTCCACAGCAGTTGGGGGTCTTTCGTTACAAGAACCGTGAATCAGTTGCCAGGATGGACCCCAATTACCAGTGCGTTTGGGGACAAGGCGATCCCAGGAATGCGTGTGTGACACTGAAGGGCCTCTCAGGGTTAACAGTCTGAAAACACATATAATCTTAAAATCAGGAGTGTGGGTCTGCACAGACCCACAGCTGCAAGATGACAGGCCCCGTGGAGGCGAGAGAGGTGCGGACGTGGGGCTGGGCAGCCCATGTGTCCAGGAAGTTAACGGAAACCTGCACTGCCTCCACAACCGGCCACGAGGCCACCAAATGGAAACACGTGGCCACCAAATGGAAACACGTGGCCATTGCTGAGCCTGGAGAAGGGCTTCCCTCACGGGGTCCTCTGAGGCTGGGAACTGCACGTGGGGCGGGGGCCGCCCGGGGCGGAGGAAGTCTCCGTGGGGGCAAAGCTGGAAACCCAGGCCCTTGGCTCCTGACGGAGACATGGAGGCGGCCGGCGAGACAGAGGCGCCCACACGCCTGGGGGCCAGCGAGCCCCCCGCAGGGCGCCCACCGCGGCGACCTTTAGTTGGGCACGTGCCACCTGTGGGCCGACCTCCAACCTTCCGGGAGCCCCTCCAGCCCACCCCGAGGAGAAGCCAGACGGGAGTGAGGTCCCGTCCCCTGCTCGCATCCTGCTGACCCCTGCCAGGCGCACGCGGGGCACGGGCCCACGGCTCACCGCGCCTTTTGGGGGGAGGACACGCACTCCTGTGTCCACGGGCTTGTTTTTGTCTTTTTAATTAGGAGGCTGTACTCGTAGGGCACTTCAAGGTCGTGAAAACACGGCAGGAGGTGCAGTACTCGGCCCAGCGTTTCCCGACTCATCTGCACGTTTTGCTCCCTCAGTGTGTGATGCACTCGGGTTTAGGGGCTGGAACAGGAAGTGCACCCCAAGTCCTAAGGCTCCACGGAGCACGCTGGCCGGGCTCCCACGGGAGGAAAAACAGCCCGAAAATCATGGGGGAACCAGGGGTGGACAGAAGCACAGAGAGACAGCAACCCCAGGCGGGCCCTGGAGCCCTGGCCCTAAGCCTTCAGGGGCCGGCCATGCAGAGGTTCATCCACATCCCTTCTCACGAGACTAAAGGTGGCAGCTTCCTATGGGGCAAAAAAGGGCAAAAAGGCACCCGGTGCCGGGCAGACGGGAGAAAACGCCGTCCTGGACGAGCTGAGATGAGGTCCGAACCCCCAGCCCCAAGGGATGTGGGTGAACGATCGCTACCAGCTACAGGCACAGCACACGCTCTGCTCCGCTGTAGAGCCGCTCGGGACCAACTGTCCTCCAACCTCAGTCCTCACGCGCTACCCAGAGAAGGGATTTCGGGTGTGTGCCCTGAGCCGCTCCGAACGGAGTGAGCAAACTAAACAGGAAATTACTGAAAGCCACAGTGGGCGAGCGCCACCTGCACACGGACACGCGCACGTGGCCCAGGCACATATACACGGACACGCACACACGGGCCAGACACATATACAAGGACATGCACACACACCCGGACACGTACACACGGCCCAGGCACGTATACATGGACACGCACACACACACAGACATGCGCACACGGCCGAGGCACACATACACGGACATGCGTACACACCTGGCTGAGCACACACACTGGGACGTGCATGCACACACAGAACTCGGCACACACACGTACACGGGCACACCCGCACACAGGGCTGAGCACGTATGCATGGACACATGCACACACAAGGCCATGCACGCACACTGGGGCGTGCACACACACAGGGCTCTGCACACACACGGGACTGTGCACACACATGTACTCACGGGCACACCCACACATGGGGCCCTGCACACACACAGGGCTGTGCACACACTCGGACATGCACACGCGGTTCACGGGGGCTGTGCGTGCAGCGCATGCCAGGCAACCACGTCTACGAGGTCCCGCGTAAAGGGAGTGACTTACAGGTTTCCCCATTCTCTACATGGAAGAGAAAACAGAGAGCACGTTACTTTAAGAGGAAACACCACACACGCTTTGCACAACTACTGGGCTCACCCCAGGCTGCCCTTTCTCAGCTGACTGCGGTCCTCCTCAAGCGGACTGACCCCTCAGGCCCCCTCGGGCCCCCCAGGCCCTGCCGATGACTCAGGGCTCCAGAGCTCTGCTCCGCCACCGAAGACCCGGGAGATACTGTCCTAGTCTCCCACTCGGGACCCCTCCCCAGGTCCAGCCACGCCACCAACTGGCACCTGTGCCAGCCCTGGGGGCCCTCAGCTCAACACCACAGCCAAGAGCCAAGGAGGGGGATGGGCCCTGGCCCGACGGGCAGCCTGGAGGTCACCATGGGGGTTCAAGCCTGACCTCTAGGTGCTGGGACACCCACCAGGAACACTGACGGTGGCATCGCCGCCAACTCACCACCCACGTCCCCGCTAACTGGCCCTGGAAGGAGACTGCGGCCCTGGGCCGGCTCCGCCCTCTCAAGAGGCTGGATGTGCCTGCCGCTCCGCATGGCGGCAAAGGGGCCCCTCGTGGCTGCGGGCTGGTGCAGGTGGACACTCACGGCTTCAGGCTGAAGAGATCCCTGAACCCGGACACGCTGGCGTCCTTATTCCGGTGCTTCTCGGCGACCAGCTTCTCCTTCGTCCAGGTCATCTGCACCTTGTCCAGCGTGGACGGGGCCTGGGTCCTGGCGGCCATGGCCGAGTGGGAGATGGTGTTCCTGTCGTGGATTAGCTGCGCCTGGTGGGACAGCAGGACACTCAGCAGCCGCACCGTGACAGCAGGAACCCACCCCCCGGGGAGGGGACGTGCACAGGGACAGAAGCCGGCCGGCCCCGAGACAGAGCACAACCCACGGGGCCTGGGGACGTCTGGGCCGGCCCTCCCAGCCCCACCTGGCCAGGCCCCTCCTCCTGGGCTCCAGACCAAACCCATCGCTACATTTCTGTCTCCTCCTGTCCCAGCTCTGAAAGCCCCTGAGAAAGGACCTTTCCAGACTTGGTGACAGGAGATGTTGACGTGCACGTCTCTGCACTGGACACAGCGCCGCACACACAGGCTCTGCCTTGACCTGCCCATCCGCCCGTTCACTGGCTCATCCTTCCATCGATCCATCTGTCCATTCATCCGTCTGTCCATCCATCCTTTCCCTCACCCACCCCATCCATCCATCCATTCATCCTTCCATCTATCCATCCTTCCATCCATCCATCCATCCTTCCTTCCATCCGTTCATCCTTCCTTCCATCCGTCCATCCTTCCTTCTATCCATCCATCCATCCATCCATCCTTTCCCTCACCCACCCCATCCATCCATCCATTCATCCTTCCATCTATCCATCCTTCCATCCATCCATCCATCCTTCCTTCCATCCGTTCATCCTTCCTTCCATCCGTCCATCCTTCCTTCTATCCATCCGTCCATCCATCCATCTATCCATCCTTCCTTCCATCGATCCATCCATCCACCCACCCACCCACCCATCCATCCATCCATCCATACATCCTTCCTTCCATCCGTCCATCCTTCCTTCCATCCATCCATCCATCCTTCCCCTCACCCATCCATCCACCCTCTCACTCATCAACAGCAGAGGGGCTGTCAGGGAGCCCATGTCCTTGGGGCGGGGCTGTCAGTGCCATGGAGTCTGGGGAAGGGCAGGTGCAGGGGGAAGGAGCTCCCATGTCACACAAGGTGCCCGGGGAGCTGTGTGCAAAGAAGGCACTGACGACAGCCAGAAGGAGCGGGAGGAGGCCTGTGGGGTGAGGGGTCGGGGCCCCCAGGAAACCGCAGCAGCCTGTGTGGCGAGAGCGAAGGTCACTCAGGCAGGGACAGGGTCAGGCCGTGCAGGGCCGTGGAGACACGTGAGCTGGGACAAGGCTGGGAGGGGTGTAACGAGTTGGCGGCTGCTGGTTTGAGGATGGAGGGACAGGAGGAGGTGGCCGGTCAGGATATGATGTAAGAGAGGCGGGGCTGTGCACCAGCAGGACGGCCGGGCAGACACGGGCCCTGACCCCGGAGGCCTGTGAGGGCATGACCTCGAGCCACGTGGCGAGGGGAGGTGGGGGCAGAAGCCACGCCACCGGCTGTTCACAAAACCAGGTGTGGGGACAAAAGCTCGAGGAGGCCTCAAGGACCCTGTCCTGACAGTCACGCGGGGCCCAGGAAAGGACAGGCCAGTGCGGCGCAGGTGGACACACCCCGCTCTGTGCAGGGGCCCAGCAGGACCCCCGTGTGGCCCCACGCACCTCCCGCTCCTGCTCTGTCTTGGACAGCTGCATCTGCTTCAGCATCTGGGATCTCTGCTCCATCACCAGCGTCCGCTCGTAGGTGAAGGCCGAGATGTCGTTCTCGACCTACAGGTCCCGAAGCACGGAAGCAGACGCGAGCACACACTGATCACCATTCGCCCCCCGTCCCCCAGCGAGTGTGCTGGGCGCCTGGGGGCCCCCGGGCCACCCTCTGGGGCTCACAGCCCCGGCCCCGGCGTCCCCACCCCTATGTGTGAGCGTGCAGGTCATGACTGAACGCCCTCCACCCGCCCCGGGACCCACGTTCACTGACACACGAGACACCCACGAGGAGGAGGCACCACAACCGTGGGCTCCGGACACAGGCCGGCCCACACGCGCCCCACAGGACCGACCGTGACCCTCCCGCTGGCCCTGGAGCTCAGATCCCCCGGGAGGTGGCCAGTCCCGTGGTCAGGCTCGGTCCAGCCGGGTCCCCCTCCCATGAGCCCGTGACCCAGCCCAGCCACGAGAAAAGCGTCAGGCAAACCTAAACTGAGGGACTCACGACAAGTCGCCTGACCCTCCTCGAAGCTGTCGAGGTCACGGAAAAGGAAGGAAGGAACCCGAGATGCCGTCACAGCCAGAGGACAGAGAAGGATGTCGTGGACAGGCCAAGCAGGCTGGCCCTGGGCTGTAAGGGCCGTGGGGACCCTGCAGATCAGAGCTGTGTCCGCCCGGTGCCCGCGCTCGCTCACCATCTCCACCACCTCCACCTCGGCGCTGATCCGGAGGTGGTACAGGAATGTCTGCAAGTCCTTCTTCATCTGGATGCTGTTGTCGTGCACCTGGGCCACCGTGAAGATGCGCATCTGGCACCTCCTCCACACCTAGGGGGCGGGGGGCGGGGGGGCGGTCATTCCTGCCCGCTGTCCACCCCCCTCCCCCGTGACCCCCATGACCCCGCCCCCACGTGACCCCGCCCCCACCTTGTGCTGCCGCAGCAGGAAGGGGAGCAGCATAAGCAGGCCCCCGTCATGCACGATCCACCACACGTCGATGTACCCGTCGCTGAAGCGCTCCTGGTTTTGCGGAAACAGATCCACGTTCTTGGCCACCAGCAGGGCCTGCTGCGCCGCCGTGGTGTCACGGACGGTGTCTGTGGAGAGGTCACGGGGTCACAGGCCCACCCAGCAGAACCAAGCAGCCTGGACTCACCAGCGGGACGGGGGCAGGGGAGCCCGGGGTCCCCACGAAGCCCCTTGCGGGGCACAGCCCTTGCCCCCCATCACTCTGCGGCCCAGCCGGGGCGCCCGCGGGAACCGCCAAACAGGGGCAAGACCAGGGGAAGGGGCTCCCGTCGCAAGGCTTCCAAACGGCCCGACCCACCAACAAAGTTCTTCCAGGAGAAGGGACTGTCCTCCCGCTTCCAGGCCTCGGGCCAGGCCATGAGCACGGTGTTGTGCTTCATGCCCCCCAGGCCGGCCGACTGGATCAGGTGGGACATGCCGTCCCGAAGGCTGGACGACACCACCAGCTGGCAGAAGCCCTTGGCCTTCTCGGTGCCCATCAGGGCCCGGATGTTCTGCAGACACAGGCGGGCCGGGTTTGGGGTGAGGGGCGGGCGGGGGCAGCAGGCGCCAGCACACACCCACCTACCACAAGGGGCCGGACAGGCCCCACGCAGACTCACAGCCTCACGCGCAGAGGCCAGAGGCTCAGGGGGCGCCCCTTGGTACCTGGAGTCGAGGCCGGGCCCGGTGCCCTTCGGCACTGCCTGCGTGTGCACACAAGCACGAGTACACGCGCGTGTGCGTGCCCACAGGACAGTGGGGGTGAAGGTCACTGCTGCGGGCACGCTGGGACCTGCGGGGTCACAGACCACCCCGTACTGCACAGGGACACCCTGGCCCTCACTCCTGGCTTGTGGGAACCTTGGTCAGGACGCGTCAAACCGAAAAGCTTTTCCCAGAAGGCGGTGGTGCGGGAGTGAAATGCCCGGCGGGTGCAGGGCTGCTCCCACAGCCACATGCCAGGCACCCGACTGGGGCAGCTCCATGTCACAGCGCAGCCCGGCACACCGTGACCACGGCAGGCCTTCTGTCGAGGTAGCGCCACCTATGCAGCGGGTCCTCTGCCGGCCATGCCGACTGGCCCTCGGTGGCCTGGCTTGGGGGTGGGGCCTCAAGCCACAGGGAAGCACTGCCGGCCCGACACCACATGGAACTGCCCTGCTGGAGTCCAAACCCCCCGGCTCCTCCAATCTGTGTCTCCCCGGCTGGGACGCGTCCCCCGTGCAGGTCCCGCAGTGCACTTTGGAACGCGGACTGTTTGTCTCCGAGTCGCGCAGGCTGTGGGCAGAGGGATCCTGCCCCCGGGATGGCCTCCACTCAGAATCTCACCCCCACCTGAGTCAGGTGATTTAGAAGACGAGATTTGGGACCTTGAGCTGCTGGCACTTACACGAGATTCTGCACTTAGTTGACATTGTAAGGGGTTGAGACTTGGGAGGATGCAGTGATGAGATAAACGTACTTTGCACATCAGGCAGGTGTGCATTTTGGGGGCCAGAGGACAGACCACAGTGGGTTAATTGACGGTGGCCCCCCAAAGATACACCCACTTCCTAATCCTGAGAACCTGTGAATGTGGCCTTACTGGAAAAATGTCTTTGCTGATGTAATTAAGTTAAGGGTCTTGACGTGAAACCATCCTGGATTATCCAGGTGGCCCCAAATCCAATGTCAGGGACAGGAGAGAAGACAGACACAGAGGAGCCATGTAAAGATAGAGGTGGAGACTGAAGGGACGTGGCCAGGAGCCCAGGGACACCTGGAGCCCCGGGAGCTGGACGAGGCAGGAAGGACCCTCGCCTGGAGCTCAGGAGGGAGCTTGGCCCTGGGGCACCTCGACGTGTGACTTTTCGCCTCAGAGCTGAGACAGAGTGAATCTTGGTTGTTCTAAGCCCCTGTTGCCGGTACTTGTGACGGACGCCCCAGGACCTCATGTGAAGGGTTGGAGCCACGTCCCCCCTCGACCACCCGGACTTGAGCCACCACGTCGAAGGGCTGCTGGCTCAAGAAGGAAGAGTCCAAACAGGTGCTTGGATGTGACCCAGGGCCGCCTTGGTGCAGCTGCAGTGCAGTTCAGGGCTCCCTGGACACACACTTCCTGGAGACCAGAGGCCAGGGGCTCGGCCCCATCAGGACAGTCACTCAAAAGGGGCTTAAAGGCCACGCATTCCAGCTTTGAGACCAACAGCTTCTCAGGTCACTGGTGGAAATGCTGACCTGATGCTACGGCTTCAAGGAGACACAGCGGGGTTTTGTGGTTCTTCTGTCCCACTGCTGGGAAGCCCACTTCACTGCCTTGTGAGGTTTCGGGGCCCCCACTACCCTGGCCTCGCGGGAACTTTGAGGGACAGCCCAGCGGTACCTCCAGGGCCTCGGGCACCACCTCCACACCCAGCTCCTGGGGCCCTGAGGACCACGCCCCGTGGGACCCAAAGTCAACGTGCGAGCCCTTCCCTGCCCCGCCGAAGACCAGCCTCGTTCACGCTCCCGGGAAGGGGAGCACAGCCTTTCCCACGTCCCGGCCAGCACGTCTCAGCTGCTGAACCGTCGGACGTGAGCTGCTCAATCCCCCTAACCCAGCAGGAACCGACAGGGCCCTTCCCTCACGAGGCCTCTGCTTCCGCGGGCGGGACAGACGCTGAAAAAATCGAGGCAGGTCCAAGTGCACTGCCCAGTCTTCGACCTACAAAGCCGGGTGGGCGCCCAGCGCCCCTCCAGCGGGTGAGATGCTGTGGGCTGCACAGCAAAACTGGCTGCACCCGACTGCAGCACCCCTGGGGTCCGCACCCTCTGAGACCCCGTGAGCGCCTCCACCCAGCCCCTCCCCTCGGGAACACACTGGGCTCTGAGCGCCATCCGTGCCGGACATGTGGGGCGAAACCCAGCTGTGCCTTCCTTTTCCCACGGCAGCAACGGGACACAGCCCTCCCGGTAAGAGACGGCAGAGAGAGGCCTGAGGTCCCCCTGTTCCCCACTGGCCACACGGACCGGCCTTCACGTAAACTACCAGGCAGACCAGAACTGGAACCTGGCTCGGAGCCTCAGGGGCACGGCACCAGGGAGGGAGGCTCTAACTCCAAGAATCCATCCTAGGAGCAATCCCCCGCGGACGGCGACACATCTACGTGCTGCTTGCACCACACTTCCTGACACCAAAGCGGTGGGAGCCACCTCCATCCCCAGGACAGCAATTTCACGGAATAAAGCTCAGAGCACCTCCACGAAACAAACACTGTGCAGCTGTCCTAAACAAAACAAGCGCCCGCCCGACTGGAAAAGCAACAGTTCAAAGCAAAACAAGTGCGTTAAGTGGCATTTCGGCAGGATCGTCTGTTTAAAAACAACCAACAGGAGAAAAGTCCAAACGGACACGTATCAGGTGATGATGTTAGTGTCTGGAAGAAGGGCTGTGAGTCCAGCCGCGTCGGTGCCATTTCGGGCAGGGGCCCGCAGCCTTAGACCCCCTACTCAGTGCTGGAGCCCACCTCCCCAGCCCCGCTCTGCCCCCTGCCCGTCCCCAGAGACGCTGGGAGGACAAAAGGACCTGCGAGTGTAAGAGAGGGAAGGCACTCCGTCAGCGCCTGCGCCATGTTGCACGCGAGAACAGGGACCTTCCCGGCCGCGGACGTGGGTCTGGAGCTTCTTCACACGGACGCCGGGAGCTGTCGAGGCACCAGCACAAGGAGGCTGCCCACCAGCGAGGAGGACACACCACGTCTGCACCCGGGGTCACGGCCACGACCCCGGCGTCTCCACCCGGGGTCACGGCCACGACCCCAGGGTCTCCACCCGGGGTCACGGCCACGACCCCAGGGTCTACACCCGGGGTCACGGCCACGACCCCAGGGTCTCCACCCGGGGTCACGGCCACGACCCCAGGGTCTACACCCGGGGTCACGGCCACGACCCTGGCGTCTACACCCGGGGTCACGGCCACGACCCCAGGGTCTACACCCGGGGGTCACAGCCATGGCCCTGGTGTCTACACTGACATCACGGCCACGACCCCAGGGTCTACACCCGGGGTCACGGCCACGACCCCAGGGTCTCCACCCGGGGTCACGGCCACCACCCCAGGGTCTACACCCGGGGTCACGGCCACGACCCCAGGGTCTACACCCGGGGGTCACAGCCATGGCCCTGGTGTCTACACTGACATCACGGCCACGACCCCAGGGTCTACACCCGGGGTCACGGCCACGACCCCAGGGTCTCCACCCGGGGTCACGGCCACCACCCCAGGGTCTCCACCCGGGGTCACGGCCACGACCCCAGGGTCTACACCCGGGGTCACGGCCGCGACCCCAGGGTCTACACCCGGGGTCACGGCCGCGACCCCAGGGTCTACACCCGGGGTCACGGCCATGGCCCTGGTGTCTACACTGACATCACGGCCACGACCCCGGCGTCTACACCCGGGGTCACGGCCACCACCCCAGGGTCTCCACCCGGGGTCACGGCCACGACCCCAGGGTCTACACCCGGGGTCACGGCCGCCACCCCATGGTCTCCACCCGGGGTCACGGCCGCCACCCCAGGGTCTACACCCGGGGTCACGGCCACGACCCCAGGGTCTACACCCCGGGTCACAGACGTAACCCCAGTGTCTAAACCCAGGATCACAGACGTAACCCCAGCGTCTACACCCAGGGTCACAGACGTAACCCCCGTGTCTAAACCCAGGATCACGGCCACAACCCTGGTGTCTACACCCATGGCTCACAGATGGCCAAGGTCACCAAGGAAGATGTGTGAGGTCACTCAGGGAACTCTACCCCCTAACGGTTGGGCAGGGGAAAAGGAGTCCAAGAATGAATGAAACTGGAATACCAGACAGGGAGGATACAATTCTCAGACAACCCTGGCATCTACAACCATGGCTCACAACCAAAACCCTGGCATCTACACCCAGGGTCACGGCCATGACCCCGGCATCTACACCTAGGATCGCAGCCACAACCTCGGCGTCTACACCCACAGCCAACACCAACAACTACCCCGTGAAACCCCTGGGTCACGACGATGCTGAGAAAACGGCTGGTGCCTCTGGAAAGATGAGGAAGAGGACACAGCAAGTCCCCTGAACGAGCTGCACCAGAGCCGCTGGCTGCCAGGGCGGGTCCCCGGGGGCCGGCTGTCCAGCCAACCAAGGAAGCGGGTGTCGATGCCTCGGGCTACACAGGCCACGACCCCCTCCAAGCAGCCGTGCCTCCCCCGCGTGCTCCGGAGAACTCTGGGCGCAGCCCGGTTTACAGACACCTGGACAGCAGGGCTGACCCAGATGCCCGGGCACAGCGGCCAACCCAGACGTGGGGACGGCTGACGAAGGACCCACTCGAGAGTAAGACTCAGATGCCCCAGCCAGACGGGAAGCCGCCCGAGCCCAACAGCCGGGGTGGAGAGCAGGCAGGCTGGACGCGGCCTGTGGACGGGCGTGGTGGGGCTGCTGTGAGAATCGCCTCCTGTTTCAGAGACAGACACGCGGGGTCTGGGGTGAAAAGACAGTGAGTGGTGGACCGGTGTCGACACTCCCGGGGTGGGGCGGGCAGGCAAGGTGACAGGACGTGGGCCACGCTGGGACGGCCATGCGGTACCATCTACTGTTGCTACATATGCTTGAAACTGCCCATGAGACGGGGTTTGAAGCTCAGGCATGGGGGCTGCCCCGGACCGAGATCAGAGGTCGCGGTGGCACCAGCTGAGCGTCCGAGTCAGGATGACGGAGGCCTGGCCTGGGTGCCCTTGACCCGCTGTCCCCTGCCTGGTCCGTGGAGCCTCTGGACAGGCAGACCCGGCAGCACAGGCCCCGTCGTGGGAGCAGACGAGACGCCCCGGGCGCTGGGCCCGCCCGTCGGGAGGCCCGCCCCGAGGTTGCTCTCGACGGCCCCGAGCACCACCGCCGTCTGTGGTCTTGGGGCCGCGCACGTCAGACTCTCCTCCGCGGGTCTCCCTCCTGCTCGTTTCAAACTCAAAAACTGCCGTCCAGTTGGAGACAGGACGCAGCACGACACACAGGACGGTGGTCGGGCGCACAGGTGGAAACACTACGGCTCGAACCCGGCGCAGCCCCTTCACCCCCTCCCTGGCGCCTGGCCCACCTCCTCGGCCCGCCGGGCCTCCACGTGCTTGTCCAGGAAGGTCCCCTCTAGCACGGAGCCCACGATGGTCAGGCCCTTGCCGGCCTTGAGCTGCGAGGTGAAGGACAGCAGGCGGGGGTGCTTCACGTGCTGCTCCGCGTCCAGGTTCAGCATCACCAGCACCTGCGGCCTGCCGGGGGCGCGGGGGGGCGGGGAGCTGTTACCACGGCAACTCGCCACCACCCTCCCCGCAGGCGAGCTGGGTGAGACCCCTCCCGGGCCACGCGCCCCAGGCTCCCCGCTGGGCAGCGGGCTCTCGGCGCAGACAAAACTCGGGTTCTGCAGGGCCAGCCTCCCCACCCTCCTCCCAGAGGCGGGAAGACTGTCAAACGCCCTCCAGCCACGGCAGGCCCCCCAATGGGTCAGCTCGCCTCCCTCCCCTCCCCCTCCACCCCCGATGCATCTCCCCCGGGCGATCGGACCCGAGCTGACCAGCCCAGGCTGACGTACAGGGACTAAGGTGCTAAAAGCTTCCTTGACAACCGTCTCCTGACGGGGGTGGGTGGGTACCGTCTTCTCTCTGCAGCCTGCTTTTAGGAACGGGCATCCGTGGGGTCAGAGGGCATGCGGACACTCACCTCCAGTTCTTGGTGTGGAGGGGGCCATGCTCCACATGCAGCAGGGCGTAGCGGGCGGCGTTCAGCGACAGCCCCCGGATGCCGTCGCCCCACTCCTTCTCGGCCCTGCGGGACGGGGGGGGCAGTGGTGAGGCCCCACCCACAGCACACCCAGGTGGCCACTCAGGGCCTCTCAGCACTTCTGTGACAGAGGAGGGGGCTTCCGAGAACGGGCGGGAGTAGGAAGCAGCAGGACATGGCGAGGGGCACCTGGTGGGACGGGGAGGGTGGAGACGGCACTGGCACCCACGTAGGATCTCCGAGTCGGGGCCATCGATGGGGCAGAGGAAGGAGAGGGCGCGGGGAGGGATCTCTGACTCACAGGCCGTGGCCCGGCTCCCCAGCAGGAGCGGTCACGGCCCCCAGACCCTCCTTCCAAGCCACCCTGCAAGAGCTGGGAAGGGACTTCAGGCAGTGTCCCTGGAGGCCCTCCCACCCCCCGTGCCCTGAGAAGCCCCCCTAGGTCCCACCTCCCCAGGGCCTCACCCTCTGGAGGGGGCCAGGGCGTCCAGAGGAAATGCCCCAGTGATGGACCAGGGGCTCTGAGATGCACTTAACCTGCCCACCGTTTCGGTTTTTTACAGTGTACCTTTCAGAAATGCCTATTTCTGAAAATCCACTGCACATCAGTGCTATCGTTAAATAAATTTCAAAGCTTACAAACAGCACTGCTAAAAAAGTACAGTATACTTACACATAGATACACATAGATAAACCTAATGAAACATCGTAACAAACGTGGAATCAATTAGAAAGAGCAAACGTGGTTATCCACCTGTTAGGAGCTCACAGGCAGAAACCCATGCAGCCCCCAGCAGGAAGGATGGGCTTTGACCCCTCGGCTGCTAGAGGTCCCCGAGCACCCAGCCCGGGAGAGGGGCCAGCGGCAGCTCACCCACGGTACTCGATGTACTTGTAGATGCAGCCGGCAATGAGCATGGCGCAGAGGGCGTAGTACCAGGAGCAGATGAACATCAGGGCGAAGCACAGGCTCATGCCCAGGAAGGAGAGGGTCCTGGGGGACAGGTAGCTCAGAGGGGGCCCACACCTCACCGCCCGGACCCCCAGACCGGCACCTGAGCAGCTGCCTTGGAGCCCAGCAGAAACCCTTGCTTTGGTTTCATCCGGAGCACAGCAAGGATGCCGTGGCCGGCTCCTGCACCCGGACCATCCCAAGGGCTGAAACGGCCCCGAGGCGCCCACAAGAGACCCGGCTCGGAGACCGGGCTGGCCCCACGAAGGACAGCCAGGGACCCAGGTGGCAGCTGGCCCCCAAGGTGCACCGCGTGCCCCAGAGAAGGGAGGGGACCGGGCTCCCCATGGCCGCTCACCAGTGGTAATACTTGAAGCGCGGGCGCCAGTTGGGCGTGCGCAACAGGGTCTGCAGGGCGCAGGCCAGGTTCACGAACATGTAGCACATGAGGAAAAACCTGGGGACACGAACAGCGGCGTGAGGGGCGGGCCAGGTCCCGCAGAGCTGCCTGAGCCGCTGCCACCTCCCCCGGGAGCCCCCTTGCCCACATCGCGGTCCCCTCCCGTGGGGTCCGCCTGCCCCGTCATCCACCGCCTGGCCCCCTGCTCTGCCCTACGCCCTCCCGTCTGCCGTCCCCTGAGCAGGGGCCTCACATCCCCAGGGTGACTGCCAAGGGGGCCAGCGGCACTCACATGGAGAGGATGGGGGCCACACCATCCAGAGAGGCAATGAGGATGCCAGTCTCGCAGATGACGGCCGTGAGCAGCAGGGCCCATGTGGGCTCCCCGTTGGCCTTCCCGTGGCCAAACACCTGCCAAGAGAAAGGCAGGTGGGCTGGGGGCCGCGGGGGGGTGGCCGCGGCGGGGGGGAGGACGCAGGAAAAAAAGCTCATGTTCGGGCGAGAAGCCAAGCTAGTCGGGTCCAACCCAAAAGAGGTCTCAGAGTTGCGGCAGAAGCAGAAATGGACTTTTCACGATGTGGCCTGGACCTCACCCAGCCACGTCCAGGAAGCAAACCCGACACCCAGAGGGCAGACAGCGGCCCAGGTACCGTCAGACCCCAGACGCCCTCATCGAGCGCAGGCCAGGGGGCGAGACCCTCGAGCACTGGACGGGGCTCTCCCCACGGCACACACCCGCTGGGAGAGTTCTGTGAGGGCCCTGCTGCAGGCCCTGGGTCCTCGAGCACAGCCCTGCGGGAGGGCAGGGCTCGGGAGGAGGCTTTCCCACCAGCCTTCCTCCCGCGCGGTAGTCCTGGGAAGGGAAAGTCAGGACACGTGGCAGACACAGGGCAGGACAAGAAATGCAGGCCTCGGGGTGGGCTGCCAGTCTGGAAGCGGGGACTGAGGTGGGTCCCACCGTCTTCAACCGTAAAGGCCACGCTCCGGGGGCAGGATCTCTGGCCCCTCCTGCCGCGCTCCTTCCGGGGGATTCCCTGCTCTCAGGAGCGGGCTCACCTGAAGGAAAGGGACGATGCCGTCCCGGGCGATGGCCTGCAGCAGGCGTGGGGCCCCCGTCAGGCTCTGCAGGCCAGCCCCACAGGTGGAGAAGAAGGAGCCAATGACGATGACCCAGGGGGACGGCCAGGCCAGCATGCCAATGACGAGGTTCCCCTGCAGGGCCTCCCCGAACCTGGAGGGGCGGCGAGCTTTCAGACACGGGCGGAAGACTGAAACCTTCTCCCACCTGCTGAGTGGGAACGGCCTCTCCCAGGAGCCCCTGCACCCCAGCTCTACCAGGGTCTGAGGTCACTGTGCGGGACCCCAGCTCCAGGCTTGAGTAGGAGACGATGCACAGGTCAGACTCCAACACGCGGGCCACAGGGCCACCTGATACACACAAAGCTAGAAATCCTGGGATTCTCAATCTCAAAGCTAAAATCACCTTCGAGAAAACCAGCCCTGGCCCCAGAAGTTCCCAGAAGCCATAAATGAAACGTACTTATCTCGTAAGATCACACCTTCGATGCAAGCCCCAAAAAGCACAATGCAGGAAAGGTCTGCGGCTTGGGTCAAGGACACGGTGGGCATGATGCAGTAGCTGAAGCCAGCCCTGGACCGACCCCACACCCTGCCCACCCCGCCCTGGGCCCCGTGCCGTTTCCTTGCTATGCGGACCTCAGGTCAGTCACGAAGGGCCTGGCCTGCAGGTTGACCACCACAGGTACCGGGCTGGAGACCTCGCCGGCTGGAAAGGGATGAGCTCAGTGAGAAAGGCTCCACTGGCACCGCAAAGCCAGTGAGCCCACCTGACAAGACCGTGACATGAGCACACACGTGGCTACATGTTAGTAACACGTCACATGTCACAGTGTGGTTACTACACGCGGTTGTTCTCGGACAAAGCCACGTTCTACCACCAACCTAGGCTGGCGTCCAGGAGTCTCTGTTTATTTTCCTAAGTCAGGTCAACGCCAGCCCAGCCCCCTCTGAGAACGAATGTGTGGCCAGAACTGCCCAAGGCAGGGAGGCCCGCCCGGAGGCACAGAGGGCCCGGCAGTGAGTGGAGAAGGGCACAGAGCCGTCCCGCCCTCAGCACCTGGCCCCCACGTTCGACCCCCCCCAAGGATACAAATGAAAGACGTGGTCACGATGGCCAGAATGGTTCCAGTGGGGATGGACTTCTGGGCGTCCTTGAGGTCCCCGGACCGGTTAGAGCCCGCCATGATGCCTACGGAGATGGAGGGAGAACTCATGGGTCACAGGGACTGATGGCACCTAGGAGATGCCACCCACCTGCCCACTTGCCCGCCCACCCTGGCCCATCTGGGGCAGAGTCAGAACGGGCCTGGGACTTCCTCACGACGCAAAGGAGAGACCCCCAGCCTGCACGTCGGGCCTCACAGAGCCAGGCTGGACCTCTCTTCACATCTTGGGTAGGCTGCTGCAGGACACGTGGGCAGGTGCCCAAATGTCCCCCACGCTCTCCATGGGGACAGCCAGCCCAGCTGTGAACGAAGTCACGGTGGAGACTAGGGCACGGCTCACCCCAGACACCCGCCACGGACGTCAAAACCAGACCTGGCCTCCGTGTGCATCCGCTCCGACCTCATCCCCACTGTGATCTTGGTTGATCCCCGTGGCCGGGAGTGAGAAACTCCCTGGAGAGTGAAGCCAAATGCTGACTCACTTCCGGGGCCAGGCCTGGGTCAGAGCGTAGCTCAGCCTCAGCAGACACCCCGCTGGCCTGAGCCCTCCTCCTTCCCACGCGGTGACTGGCCACCGCCTCCGCCGCCGCCCCCCACCCCGCACCGGTCACTCCATTTGCCACATGAAGTGTTAAGTGATTCCTACTGGGATCAAAGAAAATCCAGGTGGTGGCAGGTTCGTTCGACACCTGTGACCCTACCTCAGGCGTGGCCTGACACGCCAGCACAGAGCCCATGGGCATGCCACGGGGCGTGGAAAGACCCACGTCCACAGAGGAGGTCTCCCCGCCCTGATCACTGACAGCGGGGGGACAGGAGTACAGGAGAAAGACCCCCCAGGGGCCGGATCCACACCCCCCCACGCCCGTCCAAGTGGCACCGTGACCCCACCTTCGTGGGGAGGCTACCTCCCCCAGCTCCAGGCCTCAGGGAAGGCGGAGGTGAAATTCGGAGCGGGGGGAGCAGCCCCTGGCAGGCCAGCCTCCCGGAGCGTGCGGACAGGCCTGAGTGGGGGCCAGGAGCAGGAAGGACAGGCACGAGGATGGCCCTGGGCCCCTCGGTCGGCCAGCGCCAGCCGGGGGGGCCGGGGCTCCACTGTGCTGGGCCAGGCTGAGGGGCACCCAGGAGCAGGTGTGCGCCCATGGGTGCGTGTGTGAGCGTGCGGACCAGCGTGTGCGTGTGCACGTGTGGGGGACTGTGCACCAGGGCCCTGCGGGAGGTCAGCAGACTCTCTTGTAAGGACACGGACGCTGCCGTTCCCGGCCTCTGACGGCCCTCGGGTCCACTGCTAAGGGCCAAGGTCGCAGGGCCACTCCGAATAACCTGGGCCTCTCACAAGAACACGGACAAGCTCCTTGACGCCAAAAGCTCCTGAGCTCCCCGCTCAGACATATGGGGAACGGAGACCCTTAAGCTCATCTCTGAGCCAAAAGGAGAAGAAAGAGGGGGTGGGGTGGGTGTGTTAGAGCTGAGGGGGCCCGGACCCGCCGGGAGCGCCAAGGCCTCACCGGTCACGGAGGGGAAGTAGATGCCGACCAGCATGGTGAAGTAGGTCATGATGTCAGTGAGCACGTAGGGCAGCCCGCCGGCTCTGCTCTCCTCCGGCACGGGCACTGAGGGCACGCCCTTCTTCTCCACAAACACCCCCTTGTCTGCGTACGCGCTCCACAGGTTATCTGTGGGGGGAACAGGCGGGCCATGAGACTCCACACCTGCCATCAGGGCTCCGCCATCGCCATCGGGTGACCATCCCCACCCCAGACTCCAACTTCACACCAGGACAAGGACGACTGACTAGGAGAAGTTGACCTCTAAGAAAACTATTCTCTCCTAATCTCTGAGTGAAAGGTTTTGGTCCTTAAGTCAAGTTTGATGAAAAAACTTACCTTGTACAACAATCTACCCCTGACGAGCTGCCTGAGGGACCCCCCACCCATTAATTACTTCCCTTATCAACATCCTAGTCCCCCGTGCCTGCCGCTTTGCAATTCTAAAGATAAAGGACCAACTTTGAAGCCCTGACCTGCTGCCTGCACAATTCACCTGGCGTCTACGGCTCTGGGGAGAATCAGCCCAGAGGGACCCCAGTGGGCCAGCAGCCGGGGATGGGGTGAGGTGGCCACAGGCTGGGCAGAAGGACAGGACCCAAGGGACTAAGCTCGGAAGGCCCGGCCCCAGCAGACCCGCCGGACGCTCACCCAGGAGGGCGCCGCTAACCACACCGGGGATGCCCTGGATCTCCGTGACGTTGTTCTGGGCAAAGTACGGGTCGCAGGAGGTGCTGGCCGTGGAGCCGTTGCAGAAGAGGCCCCAGAGCGCAGTGGCCGCTGAGCCGTTGTCGGCAGCGTGGACTTTGGCACAGACGTCGAAGCTGCGTCGGGACAGCGTGCGGTTCCCCAGCAGACAGATCCTGGGCGGGAGCAGGTGGTGAGACGCCTCACCCACTGCTCCTCTCCGTAACCAAGTGGAGTTCGCCGGTCCCTCGTGCGGGGCTTCAGACCCCCTCCACTCAGGGTGACAAGAGCATTCGCATGAGGGACCGGCCCGCAGCAGTGTTCCGGCAGCACCGGGCCCCGGTCTGTCCTGCCGCCCTCCGCTCTAGGGCACCTGATGCGCAGTGAGTGGCCCGCATGGCGCGTCCACGTGTGCATAGCGGCCGCCCCCCGCCCCCGGCTCCTCCTGGCCCAGCCCGGTGGGGCCGCACGGGGGCTCGCGCGCTCGCTCTGTGACCCGGGGCTACCCCTTTCCGCGACCCTCACCCGAAAGGGGACAAGAGAAGACCCTGCTCAGGGGCTTCCGTGAGGACAGGGCCACAGCTGGGAGAAGCTCGGCGCTGCTGGATGTCACCAGGCCCGTCCTGTCCTTGCAGACAGCACGGCCACGAGAGCACCGCGACCCGCTCATCCTCGACCCGGCCAGAGTGGGGACGTCTGCGGACACAGGGCGCCACCCCCAGCCCGGCCAACGTGGTCAGTGGTTAAGGCCCGAGCCGCAGACTGGGCCAGGAAGCCGGCCCGGAGGCTGGTGGAGGACTCACGGGATGTCAGGTGGGTCGAAGGCGGTCTTGATGACGCCGGCGTAGATGGCAAGGATGGACAGCACAACGCAGGCCAGGAACACCAGGGCCAGCTTGTTGACGTACTTGACGCCCACGAAGACCACCATGACCATGAGGGCCAGCGTGCAGGTCCCGTATATGCGCATGTTGTGCAGCATGGCCGTGGCCTCGCCGCCCGCCCCCTCAGCCTGCACGATGGCCGCGCTGGGGGAGATGTAGGTCTGCAGGGCAAAGCGAGGTCAAGAAGGGCCACCCGCCCCTCCCCAAGACGACCACACGGGAGCGCGGGGCCAGGCGCGCCCCTGCGCCTCCCAAAGGGCCCTCTCTGGGGGGCTCGGCGCTGGGCTCCCCCTTCCCTGTGAGCCTCCACACCAGCAGACGCCCCTGGGACAGACCCTTAGGCCGCATGTCTGCGGCCTGGACAAGGGAACCCGCCCGAGACATAGCACTTACCAAAAAAATCTCAATGGTCCCCAAAATGTACATGGCCCCCGCGAACGTGGTGCCCAGGTAGAAGCAGAGGCCCACGGCCCCCCCGAACTCCGGCCCCAGAGACCGCGATATCATGTAGTAGGAACCGCCCGCTGCAAATACGCCAGATGGGAGGCAGCGGGTTACGGACCTGCCGCTGACCGTGAACACAGACCTCCCGGGGCAGACGGGCTCGTCCACGCAACGGGGAGCCTGGCCGCAAGGGCGGGACACGCGCCTGCGTCCGCAGGCACCCTCCCCCCGCTGGCGGCTGTCTTTGGAAGCCGTGACTAAATGAGGTCGAGGTCGAGCCACAGTCAGGGGCCTGGACCCCGACGGCCGTGCCCGTAGAAAGTCTGCGGCTGACATCACACCCGAAACCTCGACTCAACTTTCGCCCAAGAAGGTTTAAAAAACCAAGGGCTCTTTAGTCATCCTTTGTGTGTCACACCCACGGATACAGTGACACCCACGGCCTCGCCAGCCCGTCCCTGGTCGTCCTGTCGGTCGGCTGAGACCCCACTGGGACACTGACCAGGGACCATGCGTGACACTGGGCACCTGGAGGACATCTCAGGGTGCAGCCCCCTCCTGAAGAGCAAGCAGTGGACAGCGTAGACGTGACAAGAAAATCCCTGGAGGCATTTACGTAGATTCCCCCTGAGGAGAACCCCAATTTCTCAGGGATCCCAAGTGCATGGGCAGGCTCTGGGGGACGAGCCGCAGGGGGGCACCCCACCCTGGCCTTAGAAAAGCCGCACTGTGCCCTCGGTGGGGGGGGGGGCACGCCGGGGGAAGGGTCACGTGCAGGTGGGGGCCGGGAGCCGCACGAGTTCCGCTGCCCAACGGCAGGGTCACTGCCGACGGGGCCTCTGGAAGGGAAGGGCCTGGCCACGCCGCGGGGATGTCCGCCCCTCCAGGTGTGGGGATCCGTGCTGCAGGCGGGTGAGGGCGTGTCCGCACTGGGACCCGCCTTCTGCCGCCCCTGAGGCCGCCCGGGGTGAAGGGTGAACGTCACACGATGTGGCACGTGCACCACCGTCCACAGCAGAGCCCGCTGGTCACTCCCCGCCATTCCCAGCTCCCCACGGCACCCTTACCTGGGACCACGCCATTGGTCGCGATCGCACTCATGGAGATTGCGGTCAGCATCGTCTGCAGAAAGACGGGGGCCTTTTAGAAGAAAGAGCATTTGCAAGAGCCACCCCGGGAGGCGGACGGCACCAGGCCTGGGGCAGCGCCCGCCTGCCGACTCCCAGCTCCTGACCTCAGAGGGCTGCTGAGTAACCGGGCGCCAGAACGCTTAGGACCACAGCCCTGCTCTCTCCCACTTAACCCCCAAAGCTGAGCTCCTGTGAGCCCCCCAGGAAACACCCGACTCAGGACCACCTCCTGCTTCCAGTGGGCGCCCACTTCCTGATGGGATGCAGGGGGACCCCCCTGTAGGCCCCCACCTAGGTGCCCCCCGGGCCACCCACCCCACGGGGCTGGAGGACTGCCAGAGCCTGTCCAGGGCGGGCCTCCTCACCCGCTGCTCAGGAAAGCGGCCACACCTGTGGGTTGGGGAGCAATTACTTCACAACCCGAGGATGGGAAGAAACAGCCCCCGGCAAGCGTGCAGCCTCAGTGACCACCTGACTGCTTCCTGCCAGGGACATTTCTAGCTTAACGAAGGCCCTGCTCTGTATCCTGCTTTTCATCGGTTTTTATTGCGGGGGGGGGGGGGGGGGGCGGGGTGATTACTCCAAAGATACTTCCAGGCTCATTAAGTGAAAGCAGCACATGCAGAACAGCAAGAACCTTCAAGCACAACCTTTAAGCACGACACCACAGGACCGGGAAGGCCGTGACACAGGGGAGGCCCGGGGCGGCCGGGGGACGCGGCTGGGGGACAGGCAGGGTGGCGGACTGGGGTCGAGGGAACCCTGGCTCATCTGCATCGTTTGATTCTTTCAGGCAGGTGGCACTTGAGGGGGGTGAGAGCAGCTGAATCACCCTCCTCGTAACAGCAGTGGAGAAAGGTGAGGAGGGAGGCAGGGGGGCAGGTGCTGAGGGCCACTGAGGGGCTGAACCAGGCACGACAAGCTGTCGCAAGAAAAGGCTCCTGGGCCGCTAAGGCAGATGGGGACGTGGGTGCGGAGGCCATGTGGAGGAGGGCCTGGTGAGCCGGGTGCAGGGCTGAACGTGTCGCCAGTGGGCAGGGGACCTGGCCTAAATGCAGGACGGGATGGCCGTGAGTGGTGGCCGCCAGGGGACGCTGACTCCTGGCTTCTGCGGAGGTGGGCCCACGAGACTCCCCCCGGCCCGTCAGCAGCCAGGTGCTGACCTGCGCTCACACCAGCGCAGGTGAGGGGTGCCCTTGGGGCCGGGGACCATGGAAAGCCCTGACGTCCAGCCGCCCCCGCCCCACTCACGCAGGTGCAGCACACGGACACGATGAGGAAGGACTCCAGGACGCCGGCCGCCCCCACGATCCACGTCAGGCGCAGGAAGAGGATGACGCCCAGGATGTTCTGCAGGCAGGGCAGGTAGACGCCGATGAAGGTGCCCATGCGGGGGCTCTGGAAGAGAGCGGAGCAGGTTCCAGGGCCGGCAGCGCCTCCCCCAGAGCCCCCCTGCCCCCGTCGGGAGCTGAGTCCACAACGTGGGTCCCAGACACTGTGAAGAGGTCAGGGGGCAGGAAGACAAAGGAAGCCCAGCAGAGGCCACAGCTTCAGTTACGTGGAAAACAGCTGAAGCGAGGCCAGGGCTTGGAGAGAACCCAGAGCAGGACCCCCTGAAACTGTGTGCAAGCCCCTGCGTCCCTGTCTTTGGAAGTAAAATGCTGACTCAAGAGTGAACGATTGGGAATGTGAGGATGTATCAGTAGAAACAGAGAATAGCTGTTGGCCTGGGGAACTGGTAATAATTCAGACTATAATTCTGCCGCATCGCACAATCACGAACTCCCAGTTCCCTGAAACATACAGGTAAAGGCCTGACACACCTTCCTAAGTTGTTTCTGCAGGAAGCAGACAGCCACCAGACGGAACCTGCTGACCACAAGCACACAGACCCCAGACCGGCTGAAACCAGAAGGCTGACGATGCTTGAAACTTCACCTTGATGCCAACCAATCCGAGAACTGTCCACGAGCTGGCCACGCCCTGCTCCTTGACCACTATAAGACTCCTCACTACCCCCTGCAGGGTGGGCACGGTTTCTGAGGCGCTAGCCTGCTGTGTTCCCTCTTTGCCTGGCAAAGAAATAAAGCCATTCTTTCTCTTTCCTCCAAAACTCTGCCTCCGTATTTCTATTCAGCACTGGTGTACAGAGGCCAAGATTTTGGCAACACCCTCACTGCCCAGGAGTAAGTGGGTGGGGGCAAAACCACGTCACTGCCCCGGGGCAGAGAGGGGAGAGAGGGGCTCGGCCCCCTCCTCCATCAGGGGCACAGCGGGAAGGGGGGGAAGTTAGAGAAAAGACGGGGAGCAAGCTGATCTGGGCTCTGTCCGAAGCGACTGCAGCCCAGGTCCTCAGGAGACCACGAAGTGAGGGGAAATGAGAGGCCGGAAGGAAGGGTTAGGGACCGGCCACCATTCCCTAAGCTACAAAGGGCGCAGAAGCACCAAGTCCAGACAGAAATCTGCCGTGTCTTGACCCACCTGGAGGAAGTGGCCAGCGAGGGGAGGGGACCCAGCGAGAGTTCAGAGAGGACGTGCCACCTGTGAGTCACCCCCTTCCGGAAGGCCCCGCAGCACAGCCGACCAGAGGCGGCCTGGGAGAGGGTCGCCCCGCTGTGGGGTAACTGCAGGAGGGTGCCTGACAGAAACGCCTTCCGTAACCCCAGACAGACTACAGCCGAGCAAACCTGCCCGGAGGAGAGCTCGGGGACAAGGCCGGGGGCCAGCCCGCCCTGCCCGCCGGCCAGCGTGACATCAGCGTCAGGCGACACAGTCGGGATTTGAGGACACCTGGCTAAAAAGACAAGAGGATGTTTAATGGGGGAAGCTGCTTAAACTTAGGTGAATAAAAGGAAAAAAAGCTGGAAAGATCTGCTTTGAAAACATTTCCTGTGAAAGGGGCCAGGCTGCCTGAAACGAGGCATCCCGTGGAGGCTGGGGAGATGTGGCCCAGCCCGCTCGCTGGGCCGAAGGACAGACCCCCTCAAAGGAAGCCGGGGGGCTTCTCAGCGTGAGAATGAAAGGTCGACACACAGGAACGCCCGCACCGAGAGAGCTGGCATGGGGCTGGCACGGAGCAGAGACCCCGGGGAAGTAACCCAAGGGGGCGCCCGGGGAGCGTGGAGGTGGGTCGGAAGCCTCGGGCAGACTCGGCCTGAGGCCTGAACAGCACCGTGCGGCTGGCTTGTCACGCCTGGGCCGAGCGCCAGCGTCTGGGGCAGCCCGCCCCCCGCAGACCTGTGTCCTGTTTGTGGATGATGAAAGCGTGAGGGTTCCTGACCCCGGACGCAGGACGGTGAAGGATGAGGAGGTCAACACAAGCTGAGAGCAGCTCCGGCCACTGCCTTTGGCCTCATGGACCGTGAAACACCAAAAGCAAACCCTCCAGTCTCACGGGTGCGGGGCCCCCAGCCGCCTGGCCCAGCCTCAGGCCCGGCCCCTGTCCCTGTGCAGCGGCGAGATGACCCTGAGTTGTCCTGAAAGGCCGTGACGGGGCCCCCAGCACTCCCATAAAAGGCAGCTTTGAAGGGTCAACCTGACCGGCTACGAGGCCCAAGATACTAGAGGCGTCCAGACCCCGGAGAAGGCACTTTTGGGGGACCGACCCCCCATCTCTGTGCCCCTTGGTCAGAGGGACAACAAGGGCCGCTGCCACCGTCCCCCGGGGAGCCGTGCTCGGGGGTGGGGCGGCCGGGTCATCCTGCCAAACCCGCCCACCTGGCCACACAACGGTTATGCTGAGGGTCACGGGTGGCCTGCGTCAGCCTCTGGCACCGGGTCCCGGGTCCCCTGGGGACAGAGGCCAGGAGCTGCCTGCCCGGGTCCCGATCTGTCCTAGGCGCTGCGCGCAGCTCCGCAGGCTGGGCTTACAGACCCTCCCCGAGGTCTCTGCACAGAATCCTCAGAGGGCTGGGCTCATCTTAGGAGGGGGCCCCCAGAGACAAACCCTCAGAAATAAGGCTCCCAGGAAGGTGGCAGTGGGACAAGTCCCGTGACTGAGAAACGAAGCGGGGGGCGGGGGGGAGGGTCTGGAGGATCCTGGTGGGGGAGGGTCCGGGGGATCCTGGTGGGGGAGGGCCCGGGGGATCCTGGTGGGGGAGGGCCCGGGGGATCCTGGTGGGGGAGGGCCCGGGGGATCCTGGTGGGGGAGGGCCCGGGGGATCCGGGGGGGGGGAGGGCCCGGGGGATCCGGGGGGGAGGGTCCGGGGGATCTGGGGGGGTTGGGTCCGGGGGATCCGGGAGGGAGGGGAGGCCCTCGCGCAGGGCACCTTGGCCTGGCGCCGCCGGCTGTCCTCGGCCTCCTCGTGCTCCGCCGCGCCCTGGCTCAGGTTGGTGTAGTTGGCCAGCTTGTTGAGCAGCGAGGACACCATGGGATTACTGTCCATCTCCTCCTGTTTGGGGCCGAGAGGTGGAGTCAGTGACCCCCCCCCACCCCGAGACGCCCCAGACCGACCAGCCCGACCCCCCAGCAGGGCTCCCGCTCCACGTGCCCAGCGGGCCAACGGTCAGGGCTCAGGGCCCCGGGGCTCCCCGGACGGCCCAGACCCAGCCCCTCTGCGGGGCTCCCCGAGGCCTCTGCCCGGACCTCAGGGCACCGTGAGGCTGGGGTCTGCTCCCACGGGCGCCACCGCCTCCGCTCTGAAGGGGAGAGTGGGTGGGGGTCACCTGCCTCGAAGAGCGCCATGCTCTTCCTTTCGAAGGCTGTCTCTCCGCCCACCTCCACGCTGCCGATGAACGGGCTGCTTTCCCCGGGGTTTCCATCTCCTGTGGGGAAGGGCTCGGTCAGATGTGAAAGGAATTAAAGGCGGCCACGAGGGAGCTGGAGGAGGGGGCCCCCCCAGGCGCTTCTCTGCGTGCCTCGGACTTTTCTAAGTTATCTGTCGGGGGGCGAGGGACCAGGTGGAGAGAACGCCAAAGGTGGCGCTGGGTCCAGGAACCTCAAGTCCCACCCCGGCCCTTTTGGGTCCCACAGGACAAACAGCTCAAGACCAGCAGCTCCGGACAGGCTGGCCTGTGACCATCCACGGCGGGGAGGGGGTGGGGACCGGCACTTGTACCAGGTGGCGCAGAGGTTCGCTGCCTTGTTCCAACAGCAGCTTCAGGTTTCCAATTCCCCCAATCCCGGTGGATTACGGCGGCCTCACCGGTGACCCCATTAGCTCAGAGCACAGTCCCCACGGGGAGTGTCACGGAGGGAGCCTACACGTAGGCGCACGGCCGGCAGGTGGCCCATCGCGGCCCTGCTGTCTCCACGGCTGTTTCTGTCAGGAAGCCCTGACCCGCCGTCCCCAGCTAGAGTGTATCAAGGTCCTGGGCGTGGCCAGGCCGCAGAGGAGCGAAGGGTCAGCCGCGACTCACCCTGGGAGCTCCTCCCAGATCCTGAAACGTGAGCCTTACCACGTGCTCCCAATTCAAAGCAGAGAGAAAAACCCTGATGGCATCGCTCTGATTCCCAGCCCTGCCCCATCCCACCGGATCAGGAGCAATGCCATCCCAGAAGCCGCCAGCAGGGACATGGGGTGAGCTCGGAGACACCGGCACCCCTACCTGGGCCCACCTGCACGTCAGCCCCACCCACAGGCCTTCCACAGGTGATGTGACCCTGTATCAGAAGGACCGAGTGAGGACACCAGGAAAAGGCGCTCCAAACTGGCTTTTTGCAGGCCCCCAGGGGCCCTGGGCCAACCCTGAGCATGACCTTAGCAGGGAATCACCTGCTCACCAGGTCCCATCAGGGGTGACACCCGACTTCCTGATGGAATCCCCCAAAGCCCCAGAAGGAAACCAAAGCCCAGACGCACAGGGAAGGGGGCCCACAGTCCATCCCCCGTGAACTTACGCGCCTGCCCCTCACAACGGACACAAATTCGGGAGCCGCCAGGGTCCAGGCATCGCCCCTCACCCCCCACTCAGCTGTCCAGTCCCCCGAAATCCACAGACCCCACTCAGCTCCACGCCCATCTACCAAGGCCTCCCAGACCCCTCCCCGGAAGGTTCCCAGGGTCCGGCCCGCGGAAGCCGCATGGCAGGCAGAGCCCTGCCCTCCTGCCGGACGGACCCTGTGTCCCTCACTGCCGAGCCCCAGTGACCAGCTCGGGGGCAGCAGAAGGCCCGAGGAAGCCAGTGGCTGGGGAACCGCTTGGTGCAGGAACCACCAGCAGATGCCGGGACCAGGGGCAACACCTGGAGGGGATGGGGCAAGGACTGCCCCCCCACCATGGCCCCACGAGCCACCTGCTCAGCACCATGGGGCAGGGGCAGTGCCAGGAAGAGCCGACCACCCACTGAACCAAGGGTCAAGGTGAACACGAGGGTCACAGGCTGACCAACACCCAGGAGAGGACATGACTGCTTGGGTCCCCGGATTCCAGCACGAGGAGCTTGAAGCAAACCAAAGGAGGGACTGGCCCTCTTCAGAGGCCTCGGAGGACACGGGCCAGCTCCGGAACATTCTGGAAAGAGGAAGAAGATGGAAGCAACCCGATTCTTTCCATAAAGGACGTTATTGGGCTGATGGTGAAATCTGAATAAGACTTCAGTCAATGAAAACGTCCTGATTTTGGTGACCGTACTACAGGGATCATGAGAGAAAATGTGCTTGTTTTAGGAAACACACAAAGGGCATCGCACCCGCTGCCTGTTCTCAGCAAATCAGGAAGGAACGTGTGAAAAAGGGGGAGCAGGGTGGGGGGAGGCATAAGGCAGGTGGGACCAATGCTCAGGCAGATGACGCGTGATCCTGTGCCCTTGAAAGTTTTCTGAAGTCAGAGTTCTGAAGCTGGGTCAAAACAAAGCTTAAAAAATACCACCACATCCAATTAGACGAGGAATCACTCCTGAGCGCCCTCCCCCGGCTCCGCAGGTGTCTCCAGGAGAGCGCCGGCCTCTCTCCCTCCTTCCGGCCTCAGGCGGGCTCCTGCTCAGCGTCCTCTTCCTGGGAATAATGACTGCATTTTTCTGGTGGTGACAATCCTGCTTCTGGTAACGAGACACAAGCGTTTCTGACTGGGTTTCTGGCGTAAACGGAAGCTGCGAAGAGCTCTCTGCAGACCAGACTCTGGAGGACACGCAGGCCGGCCCTGTCCCGGTCAACAGGCTTCAGCCACGCAGGCCAGGGTGCCGGCCACCCCGGGAGGGGTGTTGGGTTCTCCCTCTGCCCCACCCTTGGACAAATTCGTGGTTCCCGGGTCTCGTGTTTCTCGTCCAGAGAGAGGCGGCCACCATGGACAGAGCCTCCACTCAGCTCAGGCCCAGCTGCCCAGGTGCCCCTGCCGCCCCCGCCCGGGAAGCACAGCCTGGTCCAGGGGGCTCTGGAGGGTCTGTCTGAATGCCCACCGGGCACGGGGCGGATGGGCACCTGCAACTGCGTTCCATCCACAGAGACGACATCTTTCTTGGAGCATCTGATGCTCCCGGTGGCTGGGAAAGTGAGACCACGACCTCAAACAGGAGCTGAGGCAGCTGGCCCATCCGCCGTGACGGGGGTGGCCCGGAACTGAGGATTGGAAAGGAGCAAGTGGGCGAGAAGTGCCTGGGCGAGGGGGCCCGGGGAGACCAGCAGGATCAACTGATTCGAGGCAGGTGGACGTTAGCGGCTTATTTACACACAGGACGACCGCGGAGACCGGGTAGTGGGAAACGGTGCCGTGAACGCCCCACAAAGGCCAGGATGGCCCGCCCCGTGGGGACACGTGTGCTGGGCACGTGTGCACAGGAGCCCGGGGACGGCCAGGACTGGGCTGTCAGGCTGTGAGGCTCTGGTCTTCCATCTCGCTGCTTATAACCAGAATGAACACACAGAGCGAGCACAGAGAACGGGGGAACGCACACAAAACGCATAGGAGGAACAGCACACGCCCCAGCATCTCCGTAAGTCCCCCCCCACCCCCCTGACCCCCCTGGTTTGGGGGCTGCACCGCCCACACCAGAGGTTACGGCCAACAGTGAGTCTCCTTATCCGTCGTAAACCAGCGTCTTAATCGCTAATCCTTTAACGAGAACACGTTTCCCTTCATTTCTGAGAAGGCAGCCCTCGAGCAAGCTTTCTGAAGCGCTGGGGCACCCAGCGGAAAGAAGAGGCTCACGTAGGAGCCTCGGGCAGCCATCTCCTCCTCGACCTGCTGGAGCCGAGACGCTTGGTTAAAAATCAAACGCTTCTACCTGAGGGACACACCTGCGATCCCATCCCACAAGATGCAAAACCATCACAAGCTACCCGGGTGAGCCCTAAAATCCCCATAATTGCCTTCAGCGCTGGAGAACACTCAAATCCCAGTTTTTATTTTTCAAGGGAGGAGCAGGTTACAACTCAAGTCTTCACAAAGGAAACTGGTACACACCCCGCCGGGGCCTGAGCCCTTGGTACACGCTGGGGGCTCTGAAGGCCTCAGGCTCTGGGTGGACACCCCTCCTGCCTCCACCGGGACTCTGATGGCACCCGGCACGACCCTGCCAGGCCCGGTCGCGGCTCTGGAGGGCAGGGGTCCTCCTCTGGCTGAGACCCTCCCCCCATGTTTCGGGGATGAGGCCCCTCACCCGGGCTTGCGTCCACTGCGGACTCTGCTTGTTCACGACAATGAGGACCCAGGACAAGCCCGAGCAGGGAGGATCCCGGGGCGCAGGGCCCGCCTCACCGGCCCCGCCGCCTCCGTCCTCCTGAGGTGGGTCCCCCGAGGTCACCGGGCGCCCTCGCTGCGCAGCGGTGGCTGCCAGGCCGTGTGGGAGGGGTCCCCCCGACGGTCAGGTGTCCTGGGCCACGCCGGCCGGGAGGGCAGGACCCACACCTGCTGTCTCCGGGCAGGAGTGCTTGGGGCCTCGTTCACCTGCTCTAACGGACGGGCCGGTCTTGGCCGTCAGATGTGTAGTCACAGAAACGGCCTGGAGGCCACGCGATTAACACCACCCCACCCCCACCAGAGCTGGCTCCCCGCCTCGCGCACAGACGGGGCTTTAGGCCTGCTCGTTTCACGCGGCAGGGGCCGCCAGTGGGGCTCACCGCGCAGAGATCACAGCCTGACGTGGTCCAAGGTCACAGCCCCCGCAAGCCCGGGACCCCTGGACCCCTAGCGTCCAGTCGGGGGGGCGCAGTGGGCGGGGAGGCCCTGCCAGGCCGGGAGGTCCCTCAGAGCCCAGCCACCTCGCACGTGACTCACCCCTCTCGTCACCGAGGAAGGGGGCTGATTCGGTTTTAAAACAAGGATCCTTCGGCCAGTAAACCCACGCGGAACCAACAAGGCTCAGAATCTCATCACACTCCTCACCACGGGACACCGTGGCCGGGACACGTCCAACTGGCAGGGGTGCCCACGTGCTGCGGACGCCCGAGAACGGCCACGCTGTGGACGCAGCACCAGGAAAGAAGGGCCGAAAGTGCCCGGGACCCGAGGGGACAGGAGGGAACTGGGGGGGCCGCACAGAAACAGCTGACGAACACGCAGGACACGCCCACAGCACCGCCCCACACACCGGTATCAGGAGGGCGGGCGCCTGTATGCGCGCAGAGCTGCCCGTCAGAGAGTCTGGAGCCTGGGACAGGTGACCCCCCCACCCCGCTCACAGCTGGTGAGTTCAAACACCCCGGGAGCTGTGGGCAGGCATCACATGGCCCGAGCGCAGGCCCCTTGGCCTCTGGCTGCACCAGCAGCTCTGGACTGCCGACGTCCACTCACACCCGAGTTTTGCTTTTCTAGGACACAGCAGCCATGTGCTATAACTAACCTTTTTAAGGCTTTAAAATGTATATTTACCGGCTCCCCCTACAGTGCGGGCAACCCCTCCATCCCCCTGCCCCCCAAGTCGGGGCAGGCTGAGTAGGAGGACAGAGCGGTACCTGGGCGCTGGCTGAAAAGGAGGCGCCCACAAAGCCAGGATCCACTCATTCTAAAGGCTGGGGAAGGGTTGCGGCACCTGATGACTCGTTTCCCACAGATGAAGTACGGAAAGCGGAAAAGAGGGGCTTCACGGCAGAACCTGACGGATACCCCAGTGCTGAGCCCCGGTGACGGTGGCACCTTGCGTGCCGGTGAGAATTCACGCTCCCTCCGGGGCCTCCCGTTAAACCCACAACTCGCCGAGCCGCGAGAAAACCATCAGACGGATGCCAGTCGAGGGCACCTGCAACACACCTGGCCAGCACCCCTCAGAACTGTCCAGATCACAAAAACTAGGAAGCTCTGAGGCACCGTCACAGCCTAGGCGTGGCCTGTTTAAAGCCCCTCCCGTGCTCCTGGAGCCCCCCGCGCCCACCAGGCCCGAGGAAGCCAGCGCTTCAGGGGTGACTCCCAGTGCGGCCCACGCAGACCTTAGTGTCCACCCACCTGCTGGTCTCCCTCCAGCTTCTAAAGAAAGTTCTAGTAACCTGCAGCACCATCTGAACACGGCACACCAAGCCCACCGCCCCCAGAGGTCGGGGCGGCATCCTGGCCGGGGCTCCCAGGATGACCGGCCAGCAAGGCCGGACCGGACCAGGCCCAGGACCCAGAGCTGCAGACCAGCCTCGGCCCAAGACCACCGAGGAGCCCTCCCAGAAACAGGCGGGACAGCGGGTGCCTGGCAGTGAGAGCCCAAGGCTCGGGGAGCAACCGCGGCCAGGAAGGGGCGAAGCAGGCAGGGCATCCCTCCGCCTCCCCGTGAGGGGAGACAGCAGCAAGCTTTTCATGAGGCCGTGTGACTTGTGTCATCACGGGCGTCCTGAGAAGCCCCCGCGCCCGCAAGCGCCGGCCACACCTCCAAGCGGACCCTCCCAGTCCGGTGCAGGCCTGACGCGGCTCAGAGCACAGCAGCCTCTACCAGCCCGCGCGCCCGGCCCTCGGAGACACACGGCCCCCGCCGAGGCGGCCTCTGCTCTTCCCACCCGTCCTCGACCTGCTTCTCCCACAGCCGTGTTGATGCCCGGTTTCCGGCTCCACGAAATGCAAACTTAACCCGGACCTGAGTAAACGTGGTGGTCACCAGGGACAGCGTGGGACCCGGTGCTCTGGATGAGGGGGCAGGAACAGGAAGCCACCAGGAGAGAAGCGAACGCAGCAGGGCAGCAGGGCCTTTGGGGCGGGAGAGGACGGCCCAGGCCAGAGAGGCAGGCGCAAAGCGGAGCCCGGCAGGCCCTGGCCCAGTGGTCTGCTGTGGATACCGGGTCAGAGCCCCATCCCCGCTGAGGGTCCCGAGTGCAGCGTCCTCCGTCTGCGGTCACAGCCTCCGCCTGCCCCGCTGCAGCCTCTTCGCACAAGCCCTCCCCCTCCCAGTGCACCAGCACTCTCCTCCCCCCCCAACCCCACACCCGCCCCGCCCACCCCCCCCCCCCCCCCGGCCGGTGTTTGGGATTTCTACCACCGTCTCTTTCTCTTCCGGAAGAGCTCCCAGGGGAGGAGCGGAGCGTGACCTCTGAAGCTCAGAGCCAGGGGCGTTCCCGAGGGTCCGCTGGGCCGGGCCGGGCCGGCACCGAGGCACGGGCAGTGGGCGGCCCGCAGTCCTCCCCTGGGGCCGCGGGGCCACCTCCAGCAGGACAGTCCCACCTGCCAACCTAACAGCGCGTCCGACTGGCCGGCCCCCGAGGCTGGATCCTCTTCCAAGGGGTTCAGCGCTGGAACGGAGTTTTTAGGTTCCACGACCCTCAGGGTTAACTAATGCTCTCTGGCCTTTGCCCCCTGCCCTCCATGCTATGCAGCCAGGATCAATGCTGGATCTGAAATCCAGCGGCCTGGCCACCTGGGCCAGCGGACTCCCCGAGGGGCACAGCCTGAGAAGAAACTGTTCTGCGTTCAAGCTAGAAAAAAAGGAAATGCTTGAGGCCGAGAACTCCCGTGCTTTCACAGCAAGTTTCTGGCTAAAACAGAAACCCGTTCTCTGGCGAAGACAGAGGAAACACTGACAGGACAGAAGCCACCCACAGCCTGGCCAGCTGGACGCGGCCCCTTGCCGGGGCACCTCCCAGCGTCCTCTCCCGGAGGGCTGCCTGGCCCCCCACCCAGGCCTCTAGAGCGAGAAGCGCCTGCCCACAGGCAAGAGCCGAGAGGGCAAGAGGTGGATGCGCCCCTGCCCCTCGGACCTCCAAGGGCCCCTGCCCGACCCTCACGCGTGGCCTGCGGGGGCACCTTGCCGGCTGGAGGCCCAGACGCCCAGAGATGCTACTTCCCAAGGGCCTCGCCAGGTGACCCTGTGCGCCCGGCCCCCAGCTGCGCCCACCAAGCACAAACCCCGCTGCCTGGGGCCAGAAGCAACACCGTCCAGGCCCACGGACCACGGGCACGCGGGTGGCGGCAGGCCGGCTCCTACCCTACCCGCTGTGCACTTGCGCCTGGCACCTGGAACCCAGCACCTGGCGGGGCGGGTATCCGCTTGGAGAGGTGGGCAGGGCCGGGTCACAGCACCTCTGCGAGGCCTTCCTGAAACGACACAGCCCTCACTTCTGGGAGCACCCTGCCCCCAGCGCCCCCCGTGACACCAGGTCCAAGCCGAAACCAGCAGCAGGCAGTGCAGCCGAGGGGAAAGAGCCTCCCTGGCCCAGGTGTGCCCCCTGCCCCCACCACCCCGCAGCCCGAGGTGAGGGTTCTCCTGGGCGACACCGAGGACCGGGGCGCTCACAGACAAGGACTCAGGAAGGCTCGGGGCACTGGAGGGACACAGCCGCCCTTCAACCCGGACCAAGGCCACGGCCACCGCCCCGGCGTTCACTGCTCCAACCCAGGGCCTCGGCCCAGCAGTCGGGCCAAAGACACCACCTCTGGCACCTTCTCCTTAAACCTGACGCTCGCACAGTCGAGACAACAAGGAAAGTACCGGGATTCTCGGCTACTAAGAGGCACAAACACAGAGGAACCAGCCAGACACACACGTTAACACACGTGTGCAGGCACACATAGGCACACGGGGCACAGCTGGGGACCACAGCTCTGCGAGCTGCTTCTCCAGAAAAGTAAGTGTTTCAGGGACTTCCCGTCCGTCCAAAGGACCTGCCCTCCCAGGCTGGACGTGCTCCCTCCTGGGCAGCGCGGGCCTCTGGTGGGCTCGGGGACCCGGCTCCCCGCCACCCCCCGGTGTCTGCCGCTGATGCGACCTCTCCCTCCTCGGGGACTGGCGGTCGTGACCCCAGCCTGGGGGTGGGGGGAGGGGCTCAGGACGGCAGGGCCGGCCCAGCCGGGGGCAAAGGCGGGAGGTGGGCGGCCAGGAGTCCCACCAGCCTCCCGGGGCGGCTCCCGTTACCGACTCAGGCTCCTGTCTGGCTGTGGTCAAGACCCTCCATCCGAGGGAAGAGGAAACCCAAGAACCATCTGGCGCTTCTCTACTCTGATTTCGGCTCCACATGATCCCTCCCCAGTGACCATCCCGAGAGCCTCCCTGAGAACCCAGGCCTGACCCGTGGGCGCTGTGACCAGACGGGGCCCAGGACACGGCCGCCTCTGGGACAGGCCAGCTCCAGGAGAGGGAGACGGGCACAAGGAGAACCCCCAGGACGGTGCGGGGCCCGCACGAGGCCTCCCCATCTCCCTGGGGGGACGTCCCGCTCACATGGACTCGTGGGGTGCCCCCGCCTCGCAGACGGCGCCAGGCCACAGGCACATGCTGACCACGCGGACGCCCAGACAGGCTCAGCTGCAGGCCGGCTGCAGGCTGGGCAGACGGGAAGCAGTTCTCACTGCGAGCAGTAAACGCAGGCCCAGGAGCCCAACACCCAGCAGAGACCCCAGCGCCACGGGCACATGGAGCCAGGGATTCTGCCCGAGAGCAACCCTGAGCCCGGGAAACTCGCAGCTGGTCACAGGGCCCACCCAAGCCTCGCGAAGCTCAGAAACAGAATTTCCACCTCCTCCCCGATTGTGTTCTCAAGGAGAAACCACCCGAGGAAAGAAAGAGGAAACAAACCCAGGCCAGGGCCCCAGGGCCTTGCCAGAGGCGCGGGCAGCGAGGCCACGCAGACGCACAAGGCCCCAGGCAAGACCTGGCACCGACAGTTCACCCCCTTCCCGGCCAGGAGCACGGCCCCGCAAACCCCCACCCCCCAGCCACAGGGGCACCTGGACGGGGCCCCTCACCAGCGCTCCCGGCACGGGGCTCCAGGGCCGACATGGCGCCAGGGACCACAGATGGAGGAGCGGCCATGGATCCGGGGGCCAGGGCGCCTCATTCTTCGGCTGGCCCTGCTGAAGCTGCAGGCTTATCTGCACAGACCAGACCTCTGCTCTGAAGAGGGAGTTCCCTCTTTCTCATAAAGGAAAGGTGTAACCCTTTGTGCTCTGCTCTGTGTGCCGGGCGGCACTGCCCCAGGGTCCCCCAGAAGGGAGCCCGGACAGCCCCAGACCGCCACGCTGGCCGGCCTCACGCTCCCAGAGCGGCTTGCACACGCCTGCTCCCCGCAAGCAGCACTGCTGCAAAGTTGACTACGAGAGGGGCGCCCCCAAAAGCACCTGGCTGCGCGCACGGCAGTTAACACTTAGGCCAAACGGCAGCCTCTGCCCTCCAGCCTCACGTGCCCAGCAACGCGCGGCCCTTCAGGGGGGAACGGGAGACCCCCAGAGACCAGCCAGCGGCACCGTCCTCCCACCCGCCTGTGCCTCCAATTTCCGCCCCGAGCCCAACCACAGTCCCGCTGCTGTGCCCCAAGGACACTGGCCCTGGGAAGGAACCCCTGGCCCAAGGCCACCCATCGCCCAGGGCAGGAGCCCGGGCCAACCCAGCAGCCACCCGGTCAGGTGCCAGGACCTGCTCAGGTCTGCTCAGGGCCGTGGCCGCAGGCCTGCTGGGCAGAGCCTCCCTCCACGGCCCGGTTCCCCGGGGGCAGGCAAGTGAGGGCAGCCCCCTCGCCTACTGGCTCCGACCTGGCAGACGCCTCTGGCCATCCTGGCTGCCCCCTGCTCGGTCCGTGATGCCCTGAGCTGCAGGAAATCAAGACCCTGGGTGACCTTGGCCCTGACTGGCTCTGGGCCCACACAAGGCCCCTCACCCTCTCTAGGCACACCCCACCCCCCAACGACCCCGCGAGAATCCCCCCCCCCAACCAAGCGGAGAGTAAGCCCGCTGCCCACCTCCAAGCAGGGGACATGTGGGATCAATTATTTGAAAATAACGGGGTCCACGCGGAGACCATGGGCTGCGGGGCCGTCTGGTTCTGATGCCCTGGCCGTGTGACCGCCCAGCCAGGAGGGCCTCTGAGCTGCACGCTCTCTGTGCGGTGGGGGCCCTGTCACGGGGAGCTGCTCTGCCCAGGTGAACCCACCTGCCTCCGTTCATAAGGTGGCTGTGGCCTCAAGAGCGGAGTGGCAGGCCCTGCAGACAGACCCTCTGCTTGTGTCGCCACCTCCAGTGACGTGGGCACTCAGGCCCAAGGCTGTCCCTGGGTTGTGTTGGGCCTGGCCGCACGAGGGGACCGGCGGGATGCAGGCTGTCCGATGGTAACAAGGACCAGCAGCAGCCTGTCCCCAGAAATTCAGCTCCCTCAAATGCAGCCCCCGGGATGGGATGGGGTGAGCCCGGCCTGAGACAGGCGCCTCGGGGCAATGAGTCAGGGTCTGACGCCATGGGGTGCTGAGCTGGCCCAGGGGGATTCCACAGAAGGGCGGCACGGAGCCGGCTGGGGTGGGGCTGTCCTGTTGTGTGTGTGTGTGCGTGCGCGTGTGTCTGGGGGTGGCGGGAGGACTGCCCGGTGTGTGTGTCCTGGGCGGCCCCTGGCAGAGGGGAGCCGTGGGCTTGGCTGGGCTCTCTGCTAGGCAAGGAGAGGGCCCCAGAGGCCAGCAGGGCTTGCATGTGGAGGCGCCACCGCGCCGAGCGTCCTGGGGCATTAACTGCCTCTCTGCCCGGCGCCTCTTGGGGGCTGGGGGGCAGTGGAATTCCCTGCTGCTCCAGCACTTAGAGGGGCCCGCTGGTTGGTGATGCCCTGTGCGCTGCTGGAGAACGGAGGACCCCTTCTCCCCCTGGGGCCCCTGGGGACCGGGAGACACACAGCACCGTCCACTCTTCCCTCAGTGGATGAGGTTCAACCGATTTTCAGGGGTCAGCCCTTCGGACAGCCTGCACCGCCTGCCCTTCCTGCTCAGACGTCCCCCGCGCCAGCATGACGCATCCCTTCCTTCCTGGACCCAGTGACGGAGCAATGCTCCGCGGCCTCGGCCCAGCAGGACAGAACCTCAAGGCTTTGTCTTGGGCCCACTCTCCGGCCGCGCTCACGTCCCAACGCCCAGGGCCCCGGCCTTGTGCTCTGGCCACCCCAGCGGCAGCAGCCCCTCGAGGGCAGCGGGCACACGCATCGGCACACAGCCTGCTCCCTGTGACCCCGAGCCCCGCAGGACAAAGGTGACGCTCCCAGAGCTGCCTGGGTCAGTGGCTGGGGGCGCGGGTCCCCTTCACAGGGGGCAAGAGCAGACCCCCGCGTGACCCACATGACCTGAGCGGCAGAGCATGAAATCACGGGAAAGGAATCCAAAAAGAGGAACAAGAAAGGAAGAGGAAGCCCCAGCGGAGCTGAGGGCAGCTCCCGGGGAGGAACGGGCAGGAGACCGGCAGGGACAGTGGACCTCCAGGGCCCAGCCCACGGGCCCTGCGGTGGAGGGCAGTGGGGTCGGCGCCACCCCTCTGGGGGTGCACGTGGACACCCCCACCTCACCGCCCGCAGGCCACCTTCCCGGCTCTAAAGCACCAACTGTGGGCCTGCCGACCGGACACAGCCAAGGTCAAAACAGCAGGGGCAGTTCAAGGTCAACACTTGGTATCGGCCACCGCACCCTGATGAAGGCCCAGAGCCTCCGACAGCCAGGAAACGGGCCCCGGCTTCACAGGCTGACAACAGGGCTCCCCGGCAGGCCCAGCCTGGACGCAGGGACCAGAGGAAGCCCAGGCGGCCGCCCCGTGTCACAGGCTCACCGACTAGGCCCTCAGCCTCAGGCCGGGCACAACCAAGGCTGGTCCCAGCAAGCTCTGGGTCAGCCAGGTGGGCCTGCAGACGTGAGCGCTGGCCCCTCCTCACCTCCCTCCCACCCTCGCCCTGGCGTCCCACGCTCCCTATTTCCACGACAGCCCCAGGTACATCTCGGGAGGGTATCCCCAAACCTGCTTCACCAGCACCACCGGGAGGCCCACCCAGAAAGCCAGGTGCCCCCCTGGAGGTTCAAAGGCCAGCCACAGAGTCAGGAAGGAACTTCAGTGACTCTGCGACGAGCAGGTGTGGCCACAAGCTGGACCACAGGGCAAGGGCCCCGCATGCGGGTCTTCAAAGGGGCTCCAGCCAGCGGTTCCGGCTCCTGCAGGACTGTCCCACCACTGAGCAGCGTGTGAGGCTGCTTCCCAGGCTCCCCCGTCACTCTGGCGACGCGGTGCCCATCACAGGGCCTCTCTGGGCACCGACTGGTCTGACGGCTTGCGTTAAAACTCAGAACCTAGCCGAGCAGACCCCGAAAGGCAACAGCACGCCTGCCTGTGACCCCATAGGGGGCCCCGCCCAGTTCCCCAAGGTCTTCTGCGGCTGTCCCTCTAAGGGAACATGAGAACGAGTGAAGAACACGGGGTTCCCAGGGTGAAGTTCTGTGCCAACTCATCTAAGCGTCACAGGTGCAGCTCAGACCCTAGAGGGTTTGTTGAAAAGCACGCAGGACGCCCACACTTAGCATTTGCCTGTGCTCCTGCCTCTGAGAGCACACAGGCAAAGGGGGTTCTAGACGAGCCGGGAGAGGGAATGAAGTGGGATTACGGCTGAGAAAGCAAGAGCCTTGGACTGAGGGCGGGCTGGGGGCTCGAGGTCAGCCGGGCAGGCGACACCACGGCCCTCCTGGCAGCCCTGAGCGCAGGCCCAGGGGCACCTAGCTTACAGAGAGCCACCGAGGCCCGTCCGAGAAGGAGCCAGCAGGCAGGGGGCCGCACACCCGGAAAGGCTGAGGGTCCCCGAGGACACGATGGCTCCTGGTGGCCAGTGAAACGCCGCTCACCCAGAAAGGCCACACCGGGATGCGCTAGTCAGAGCCGCAGTGAGAGAAAGGCTGGGCTTACGGACTCTGCCTTCAAGTCCGGCCTGGTTTCAGCCTCCAAGCCGTCGGCAGCCGTGCCCAGTCCCACACCCACACCCACGTGCAGAGGAAAGCTGGCGGGCACCCGAGGGACGGGGCGGGACCCTGCCGACCCGCCCCTGCCCACTAGGACAGCGTGCTGCCCCCAAGGGGTGCCCGGCCTCCAGGCGCCAGGACCTGTGGCCTCCACTGACCTCGCCCTCTTTCCTGCCTGGAGCAGGACACCTCTTCCCCAACGCTGCAGAGTGACCCTCCATTTCTAGAGGGGCGCTGAGCCCCAGATGAAGCAGCGGACTCAGGGTGACCAACCTATCAGCTGCAGAGAAGCCCGGGCCTAGAGCCCAGATAATGGAGGAACAGGCCTGGGGATGCCCCCGCACCAAGAGAAAGTGAAAGTGCCAGAGACCTGATTCCAGAAGCGAAATGGGCAAGGAGGACCCTCAGCCTGAGTACAGCTCCCCTCCTCCGCCCCGGCAGGGACCTGCACTCCTTCCTGCTCAAGACCCCACAGAGCGTGGGCCTGTCCCGGGTCACCCGGGCTTATGTGACTGGCGGCCCTTTACCCCACCGCGCAAGAGCGGAGACGAGCAAAGCAGAGGTGGCTGGGAAGGAAGGAGCCAGGCGCTCCTGCCCCAGGAGCCTTACCACGGGTGGGGACTCCACCGGGTCACCGGGCCTGGGAACTCTCGGAGGAAGAGCCCCTCCTCGGTCTCCATAGCTACCCAGGGCATCTCACACCTCCCCAGGGGCCCACCCCAAGTGGGAGAAAGGTGCTTCCTAGGCCCCGGGGGGGGGGGGGGGGACCATGGGGGCGCAGCAGAGGAGGGCCCACCGCCCCTGAAACCCTTGCCCAGTGCCTCCACCACTAAGCTGGGATAGGGGGCTTGTCAGGCAGGAGTGGGGGGCGGTGAGACGGGAACCACAGAAGCAGGCAAAGCGGTGGAAACTAGTGCGGAGTGAGAGGAAGGCGCGGGCCGGGAATCGGGGAGGAGGAGCGGAGAGCAGCCCCACACCCCTTCCTCGGGCGACATCCCGGTCCGGGTCGCCCTCCCCTCCCTGCCACCCGTGCCACCCCCTCCGCCGCGGCCTCCCACCCCCTCCCTCCAGGGCCGCCCCCTCCTCCCCTCCCTCCCCTCCCCTCCCCTCTCCTTCCCCCCGGCCGCCAGCCCCGCGCAGCCCGGCCTCCGCCTTTGTCCCGCGGGCAGGTGCGGCCGCCCTCACCCGGGCTCGGGCAGTTGGGCTCACCGCCCTCGGGGGGGCCCGGCGCCTCGGTCTGTTCGGGACCCTCGTCCTGGCCGCCGTCCGCCCGCGCCTCCACAGGCACCACGGTGAAGTTGGTGGGCATGGCTCGCCTGGCGCTCCGGCCACTCCGCGCGCCCCGGCCACTCCGAACGCCCCGGCGCAGCTCCGCCCGCTCCCGCCGACGAGGCCGGACTAGGGCGCAGGGGCGGGGTCAGCGCGGTCCACCCCCGCCCCGCCCCGCCCCGCCCCACGTGACCGCACCTGGCTTTCCCCGCGAGCCCTGGAAAAGTTTGCGCTCCATGGGCCGGGGCGGGGCTGCTTCCGCTGAGGACGCTCCCCCAGCCTGCGCCCGGGCGCTGCCCGCGCCCCCAGACCCCCAGTGCCGCCCCGCCCACAGCAGCTGACTTTCGGTTCCTGCACGGCCCGCTCCCCCACTGCCCCAAGCAGGCCTCTGGCCGGTCTGTCCCCCTTGCGCCCGCCCTTATGGCCATCCCCCTGCCCGCAACTGTACCCCCCTCCGCCCTCACTGTCCCCCTCACCCCGAGAGTGGGACTGTCCACCCCGCCTGAGGTCTGGTCTCCCCTCCCCCTTGCCTGACTGAGGCTCACCGAGCGCTTCGTTTAGGGAAGCGCTTCCAGCTGAAGGGAGCCACGGTTAGCAGGGCGCCCGGTCCACAACGGACACAACCGTGTAGCCACAAGTCACCAGGGCTCTGCGACAGGACCCCGCCCACCGGGGACCCCAGGCCCATCCCTGCCGGCTCGGGGGAGACCTCCCCTGCCCCCACCCCACTAGGTTCTGTCTGGGGAGGCCCCCGGGGAAGGGAAGCTTGCAGGCCAGATCAGGGAAGGCACAAGGTGGGACTCCAGACCCGAGCTAGGCACTCACCAGGATGCCACCTGCCTTGTAACCTGCCATCACCTGGTAGTTTCTTAAAGACATAGGAAATCTGTGTCCAAACGTCCATCAAAGAGAAATTAGCCCAAAAAGTTGTAGCATTTAGGTGCAATGAATCACCCCAAAACAGTTTTACAAAAATAAGGCATAAATATAGGCGGTGTGGGCAAAAATGGTCACGACATACTGCAGCAGAATAATCAGACACTCTGATCCTGTTTGAAAGTGCATGTGAGTTTCTATGGGCCTGAAGGCAGGGGAGGCCACGCATATCTCTGGGCAGGGATCGAAGGGATCCGCATTCCCCTGCACTGTGTTCTCGTCAACAACCAACGCACAGAAAACCAAAATCCGAAAAGCCACTTCCAAGAGAAGACAAGAGAAGCAGGCAGGGTGGCCCAGGCTCCCACCTCTGTCCCGGGCTCCTGGCAGAAGGAGGGCCTGGGACCCCCGTGAATGCTCCCCTGTCAACAGCCCCACCCAGCAGCAGCAGCACCAGCCTCCTGAGGCGGGGGTGCCCTTGGCCTGGGCCATGGTCACAGACCACCCTGGGCCGAGGGGAGATCTGCAGGCCCGTGGAAGGGGCAGCAGTGTCAGACAGCAGAGATCAGGGCTGCGATGGTGCTGGGTGGCGTCAGCGGCTCTCCAGGTCAGCAGTGTGGAAGGTGGGGAAAGGGCTGCCCCCAAAGGACAGGAGCGTTTCCAGATGTCCTTCCGGGGAGGGACCAGCTCCCTGGGGAAGATGGGAGTGTCGCCCGGCAACGCGATGGATGTGGCGCTGAAGGGGGTGGCGGAGCACAGACCCTCTCCCTGACGTCACCCACAAGGACCCCGTGTCTGCCCCCCATGCGGTGGCTCAGAGCGGGGCTGTGGCCTCTTCCCTGGACGTGGGGCCCTCTGCGCACGCGACCCGGCCCCGCACACCCTCCCGGACAGCAAGGCCCAGCCCGGAAAGATGAGGCTGCAGCTGAACCTTGGGCGGCGAAGTTGGAGGACCAAACACAGGCTCTGAACAGGAAAGGAGATGCCCTCCCAGCCCCTGCCGACGACCCCTGGCCTCTGGCCTCGGTCTCCTCATCTGTAAAACGAAGGGGCTGGACTTGCTGATGCGCTCCCGTGGTCACCAACACAGCTGGACGGAGCTGAGACCCCTGGTCTGTGGGGAGGCTGGCAGCCCCCCTGCCCTCGGGGCTCTGCCGATGAAACCTCAACCCCCACTGCCCCCCACAGGTGGCAGTAACTTGCGGTGGCAGTCAGCGCTGAGCTTGCAGAAGCCTTTGTAGGTGACCCTGCATCCAGCTCCCCACTGTGACCCCCTCTGTGGCCCCAAGTCCAGGCCCCCCACCCCGGGCTCTGGCTGTGCTTACCCAAGGCCCACCCACGCAGAAGCCCTGCGGCCCTGCGGCCAGGCCGCCTACCCAGGACCTAACTGGCTCTGGGTTCTGCATAACAATGGCCTGGCTCCTGAATCACGTCATTGTCACCTGAGAAGCAAACGAAACCCAGCCCTCAGCAGGTGAAAGGGCTGAAGGGGTGGACGGGACGGCAAGGGCAGATGTCAAGGACATCACTGGGGTGAGTGTGGGTTCTCGCACTATTCTTGTGCTTTTCTGTAGGTTTGGAATTTTTCAAAATAAAATAATTTTTAATTCTAGGTAAATAAAGTTCCTTGTTTCACTACACGTAAAATAGATAAATGACAAGGACCTACTGTATAGCACAAGGAAATATACTCAATATCTTGTAATAAACTTTAATGGAAAAGAATCTGAAAAAGAATATAGATATGTGTAACTGAATCACTTTGCTGTACACCTGAAGTTCACACAAGTTTGTAAATCAACTGGACTTCAATTAAAACAAAACAAACAAACAGAAGTTCCTTGTTTCTAAGTGACACGCAGCCATATCTTGAAACTCGGTCTCCACACCCTCCATGTCCTCCTGCCACCAGCTGGCCCCGCTCTGCCTGTCTCCAGCTCAGGACATCATGTGCCTGGTGGCTGGGTGGCCCACTCTTGGTGCCAGGATGCCCCAGGCTCGCCCACCCTGCCCCTCCGCCTCCGGGATCGGGGTGCACACACAGGAGCGGGCAGCACCTCCCCGAAAAGTCCCTGTCTGGTGGCATCTGAAGACGTGCAGGTGGGACCCCCACCAGCAAACGCCCCTCCCCCCCAGAGACCTTGCTGGGCGGAGAAAAGGAAGTGACGTTAAAAGAATACACAGGTCAGAAGGCACAGGGCCTGAGCACTAGAGGGCAGGGATCCAGTTGTAAGGCCCACCCTCTGGGAGACCCCACCGGGCCGTCTGGGGCACCTCATAGAGGTGAGGTAGGCGGATGGGGGATGGGGGATGGGGTGGGGTGGGGTAGGGGGATGGGGGGATGGGGGTGGGGTAGGGGGATGGGTGGGGGATGGGGGATGGGGGTAGGGGGGTGGGGTGGGGGGATGGGTGGGTAGGGGTTGGGGGTTGGGGGATGGGGATGGGGTGGGGTAGGGGATGGGGGATGGGCGTGGGGGATGGGTGGGGTGGGGGGGTAGGGGTTGGGGGGCACAGCTCTGGGAAGCCGGTTCCTGCCCGAGTTCCACCAGGAGGACCCAGAGCCCCTTGACAAAAGAGAGAAGCCCCCACCCTGAGAAACCTTTCCCTGTAACCTGAGGATTTTGCAAAGAGCTTTCCAAAAACCGCAGGGAAGGAGAGCAGACCAAGCTAAGCGAAACAGCGAGCCGACCCGGCCAGACCCAGCAGGACTCTCGGCAGTCACCCCGTGGAATGTTCAGACAACCGGACAAACTCGATCACCAGCCAGGGCCAAAGAAGGCCGCTCTGGGCATGACTGGTCTCGGGGAGTCTCCTGCCGGAGACTGGGGTCTTCCCACCAGGAAAGAGAGAGCGGGTCTGGGAGGAGGTGGGACACGGCCCAGGACAGGCCAGAGAGGACTTGGGTGAGTCGCCGGCTACAGGTTGACCCCAGACAACGGCACTCAGAATGAACTGAGCTGAAACCCCGAAGACGCCGACCATTTCTGGGGGTTCTTCCCGGTGCGGCCGGGCAGCTGGCGAGCCTCGGCCTGGTTTACAGGGAAGAGAGTCGGGGTCCGATCAGTCGTGGGCGGGGCAGGGAGAGAGGCAGGCCCAGCTCCCGGGAACCCCACAGCCTCGGTGCTCAGAGCCCCTATTGTTTTAATTCTCGAAGAAAGGAAGTGATGGCTCCCCATTGTCAGAGAAGAGCACGGCGGACCTTCCCGCCTGCTGGACGGTCCGGAAGAGGGTGCAGCCGCATTTTATACCTGGTCCAGCAAGGAGGGCCCTGACCCGTTTTTGTGCAACCAAAGTCTGGCATGTGAAAATTCAACCTGGGAAAGTACAAATGCTCCTCCTCACCTGAGACCATACGTGCTGGAGGCGAAGGCCTTCTAGGCGAGCTTCAAGAATTCGTTCTCTGATTCGCAGGACATTTTAAGTCTCACCAGGGATGCTGAAGGAAGCACCACTGACAGCACAGCGTTTTTCAAGCAACTGGGATCCGGGGATGCAAAGGCCAGACCCACGGTCACCGCCGCCGCCTTCCCCAACCCTGTCCTGGGGGCCACAGCCGGAGCCCAGATGCCCAGGGCCCTCGCCAGCACCCCACGGTGCTCCCCAGAACCCCCGAGGGCCGTCAGCTCCACGGAAACGCTGGGAGCAGGCGCATGCCTCTGCTTGGCAATGCGCGCGTGTGAAACTGTCTCCCGTCCACTCCTGCCCACGTACAGCTACCACGCTGCCCGTCTCACCCATGGTCAAGTGCGCCAGGGCGCCAGCAGCCAGTCCCAGCCTCAGGAACAGCCGGGACTCTCAGGGCATCAGGGGTCCAGGCCGCGCATCTCACCCACCCTGCCATCTCCGCGCCAGCCCCCAGCCCCCTGGGCTCCCCTGCCACACACCCCCAGGCCCGAGATGGCTCAGGGCGCTGGCAGGGGTCCTCCCACCCTTCCCCAGGAGGCCACATCTCAGGGTGCAGGGAAGGGACACAGCCACCCCCTCTGGACTTCCCCAGGGACTTCCAGGATGGGCAGGATGGGCCGGCCCCGGCTTCCTGTGCCAGGACGGGGCAGGGGCTGGGGGGGCGGGAGCATCCAGCTTCAGGCTCTAATGCTTCTGACCTCCCTTCAGGCCCAATGGCTCCCCTCTGCTGCTCTGTCTTCCCTCCAAAATCCTGTCCACGCCAGCCTGGCACACGTGCAGGTGGTTCCCAGCCTTGCGGTCCCACTGAAAGCCGTCAGGTTCCACCACGTGGCACTGGGGTCGACGTGGGCCCTTTCTGCTGATGTGGTGGCCAGGCTCCCCTTTCACCCCTCAGAGTGCCGTGCGTCTCTCTGGGGCTGCAGGGAGCCTGGCCACCTGGCTGGCTCCCACGGCTCCCTGTGGGGCGGCCCCTGGGCTGGCCATCCCGTGAGGCCATCGGGGAGGCCCGAGGCCTGCAGGAGCACAGCCTGAAGTCAGGGCTGCGAAACACAGAAGTACACAAAGGTGATGGCTGGGGACTCCTTCGTGAACACAGAAGTACACAAAGGTGATGGCTGGGGACTCCTTCGTGAACACAGAAGTACACAAAGGTGATGGCTGGGGACTCCTTCGTGAACACAGAAGTACACAGAAGTGATGGCTGGGGACTCCTTCGTGGCCTGGAACGCTCCATGAAAGGAAGCGACGTGGTCTTCAGCAGCATCAGCCACTGCTCCTCAGGGACGCCATCAGGGGCAGGAAAGTGGCCCCAGAGCCCAAGGCAGCTGCCAGCCGTGTTACCGACCCAGGCCTGTCCGGACTGTATAAGGACCACTGAGAAAAGAAGGGGGGGCGTGGACTCCACAGTGGAGGTGAGGCAGCCCCTCCAGGGACGGGGTCCACCCACCACCGCAGGAAGGCCCGGTGCGGGCCAGGGCAGGACGTGGGGACTTCCTGACACGCCGGGCATGTAAAACCGGCTCCGTCACCACCCAGCAACGTGTGTGCACCAGAGACACCCCAGGACGGTCCCAGCAGCACCATCGGGTCGGCCCGGCTGTGAACAACGCACATGTCCATCAACAGCGACGGGCAAACGGGAGGGCGTGTGCATCGGGTGGGATGCGCGCGGCCTTGGGACGAGAGGAGGCCGCACCACCCTGCCCACCAGGCGCTCCAGGGCAGGAAGACCAGCGCATGGACAGGTGCCAGAATGGCAGCTCCCAGGCAGGCAGGCAGGCGCGTCTGGAGTGCAGACTGGGCCCCGCTCTGACCTGGATGGGGCTGCGCGGGCATCCCTGGGCACAGAACGCTCAGGGCGTGGCATGGTGGGTGCATCCCTCACAGGAGAAAGACAGAAGGGCTCCGAGGGGTGTTCTGAGTCAGAATCAGGCTCAAACCGACCCGTGGCATCCAGCCCCGTCTGCAACTCGCAGGGAAGAACGCGGCTGCCACCCCCCTGGAGTGCTGTCACCGCACCCCTGAATCACGGCAGGTCCGCATCCCTCATCTTCCTGGCAGCTTCTGTCCCGACCTTCTGTCAACAAGGAAAGAGCAGCCAGCAAACACCTGTTAAATCACAAAGCCGTCTGCCCGGCATCGGAGCCCCGTCTGGCTGGCACACCCCCATCAGAGGTGCCTCGGTCCCCAGACAACGGTCTGCTTAGCCCAGCCGGCAGGAGGCCCTGATGGGGGCGGGCGCTGAGTTCACCAAAACAGTCAGAGCATGACGCCTGTTCCCCTCAAGTAGCTCACAGCCTCCTGGGGAGGGTGGAGGCCGGCGTCCAGGCCCCAAGGGCCCACAAGCCCCCAGCAGGGCTTTTCCCTGATACTCATTGAGTCAGGGGCTGCTCTGAGTCTTCGTGCAGGTGACCTCAACTAATCACGGAGAAAGAAAAAAGACAACCAACCGCGGGCACAATAAAGACACTCGTTCTGTGGGGCCCAGAGAGGCTGTGTGACTTGCTAGATGTCACACAGCCTATGGGGGCTGGGACGGGGCTGTGCCTTTCCTGGACGTGAGCCCGCTGTCGTCGGGACCTCGCCTGGCCCCGAGGGGTGAACCCTGCCGCACATCCACGGGTGTCCTCGGGAGCCAGTGCAAGCTCTCCTAGGGAAGGACAGCTACATGCACACGCAGCCTGGGAGGGGCCGGGGCAGTGGTGTCCCTGACGGGGGCCGTGAGAGGGTGGGGGTCACAAGGCTCTGGGGGAAGCGTGGGCTCCTTCACTGACCAGTTCCCTCATCAGCTCAACGCTCCATCCCCCAGCACTGCAGCCGAGGCTGGACACACAGCGCGAACCAGCAGGTCCATCTGGTCTGGGAGGCGAGTCCCCAGGCTGGAGGACGGAGGTGGACCAAGCACAGGGCACGAGGAGTGGTCCCTGGGGGAAGGAGGCCCCGGGCAGCAGGCGGATGGAGGGGGCAGCGGCATGGGGAGGCCCTGTGGTGCCAGCTTGGGGCCCAGGCCCGAGGGGAGCAGACTGCAGGCATCTCCCTGGACGGGCTGTGGCATGGGGGCCGCACAGGAGGCCGCCGGCTGCGCTGAGCGCTGTGTGGACGGGGAAAACGGAAGACGCGGGCTGGGAGGACGTCTGCCTTCCTCTGGCCAGCGTCTGCTCAAGGCATGTCGCTGGTCACCTGGGGGTCTGAGCCCCAGACTCCCAACCCCGGGGCAGCTGAGTAGGGCCTCTAAGCCTCCTCAGGGGACTTCCCTGCCTGGTGGGCCAGGAAGCAGGCCAGGTGCTGTCTCAGAGGTGAGACCCCTGCCACCCCAGCCCAGCCGCAGCCTCTGTTATTTCCCACCCTTTCTGGGCTCACCGTGCTCAGCGGGGGACACCCTCTGGGTCCCCGCGGCAGTCCTGGGCGGGGCCCCCGCCTCACGCCCCACTCCTACAAGCTCCTGAGGGGTCTCAGGAAGGCTGAGCGTCGGGCACTACAGCCCTGTGGCCGGGGTGGGGCTGCGCCGTCCTGGCTCCTCTGGTCCCAGCGTCCCTACTCTGTCTCTCAGGAACGGCAGCCACGTGGCTCCCCTCTCCCCAAGCCCCCATGGGGGAGGGCCACTGGGTCACTGGGTCAGCCTGGAGTCCGTCACCGGGCAGACACAGCGTCCACCTCTGACCCCCTCGCAGGCCTGGTAAGGACCAGCTGAGGTTTTGGGGTGCAGCCTCGAACCCGCCAAGCGTCACCCTAGGTCAGCGGGGACCTTGGGCTGTGGCCCAGGCCACGGCTGCTGCCAGGCCTGCCTTTAACAGCAGGCCCAGAAACGCATCAAACCGTCTACTCCTTTCAGCTTTTCTTTCCCTTTCCAAAAAAATGGATTTTGTTTAATTGCGGTAAAATACCCATAACATAAAGTTAACCATTTTAACTGTAATTGAGTGACAGCCCAGTGGCATCAGGAACACTCACACTGGCAACCATAATTAATCCCGGAGGCCACTACGTGGGGTGACTCTGGTGCCCTGGTGGCCTAAGCGTCAAACAGAAGCCCAGCCAGAGTCAGAGCAGCAAGCGCGAGAGCCCCCGTCACACAGAGCCACCGTCCCGGAGAGGGGGCTCCCCAAGGAGCCACACCCAGGCTGAGGCCCATCAAGTCGCCCCGCTGTCTCCACAAAAGCCCCCCATTCCTAGCGGGTGGGGCCCTCACACTCTGCCAGATTCAGATCCGTGCTCACTCACATAAGCTCTGTGCCTCGGTTCCACCTTTCACCACGTGGGTGTGCGGCCATCACCGCCTCCATCTCTGGGACTTTTTCATCATCTTGCAAAACCGAAACTCATTAAACCCTAGCTCCCCGCCCCCTCCCCGGCCCCAGGGGCCCGCCACCCTGGTCTCCGTCTCTCTGGACCTGATTCCCCCTGGTCCTTACACAGGGGACAGGCACGGTGCCCGTCCCTTCCCGGCCAGCTCAGCAGAGCCCTCACGGTTCTTCCCATTGCAGCTTGCGTCCGAATGTCCTTCCTCTGAAGGCGGAAGCGTAGTCCATGGTCTGAATGGACCACATTGTGTTTGTCCATCATCCATCGATGGACACCTGGGTTGCTTCCACCTCTTGACTATCTGCTTTAGTGCATGCTTTCCCCTGCATAGAGTGGTGGGGAACACTGTCCGGGGTATGTATCTAAGTAAGAAACACGAGCATCTGAACTATGTTCTCCTTTGTGTAAGGAATCACACAGAGGTGCACACACATGCCTCCCCGGCCCCGGGAGGAGACAGGCGGCATCTCCATGGCTGGAGGGGAAGGGCTGCCCCTCTATTGGATGCCTCCCTGGACCTGCCACATTTGGTGGCATGCGCCAGACTCACTGACCTGCTACATTTGGTGGCATGTGCCAGACTCACTGAGACAAAAATACTTTACAATCTTTTAAATTAAACAGCTGCTGAAGCCCAGAGATAAGCAGGTCACCCTCCAGTGCCCAGGGCAGTGATTTCTATCCTATTATTACCCACAGCACAGATAAAGTGACCGGGACCTGTCCCAAGGTCACACCAACGGTCCTGAGGCCCAGGGAGAGGACCTGCCGCCCACAGGCTGGGGCCCCGCATGGCTCTGGGCTGAGACCTCCGCACAGGAACCTCTGAGGGACGCACGTGTGCGTGTCTGGGGGCCGCGGACACACAGACCTGGCTGCAGCCGATTCTGCCAAACGTTTCCCAAGCAGGCTGAGCCGCCACCCCAGGCTTTAAACTTCAAATATGCTTGGCAAACTGAACCAAACCCACCTGCTTTTCTTGGCTTTCTTCTGCTCCATGAAGAGAGAGAGAGAAGGGAAGTGTGTCTTTTTTTTTAAAATAGATCTTTGTTGGAGTATAATTGCTTCACAATACTGTGTTAGTTTCTGTTGCACAACAAAGCAAATCGGCCATATGCATACACATGTCCCCATATCCCCTCCCTCTTGCGTCTCCTTCCCACCCTCCCTATCCCACCCCTCTAGGTGGTCACAAAGCACTGAGCTGATCTCCCTGTGCTATGCGGCTGCTTCCCACCAGCTAGCTATTTTACATTCAGTAGTGTATACATGTCAATGCTACTCTCACTTCGCCTCTGCTTCCCCTCCCACCCACTGTCTTCAAGTCCATTGTCTATGTCTACCTGTTTATTCCTGCCCTGCAACTAGGTTCATCAGTCCATTCTTTTTTTTTTTTTTAGATTCCATATACATGCATTAGCATACAGTATTTGTTTTTCTCTTTCTGACTTACTTCACTCTGTATTGACAGTCTCTAGGTCCATCCACCTCACTACAAATAACTCAATTTAGTTTCTTTTTATGGCTGAGTAATATTCCCTTGTATATATGTGCCACATCTTCTTTATCCATTCATCTGTCGATGGACAGCAAAGGAAACCATAAACAAGACAAAAAGACAACCCTCAGAATGGGAGAAAATATTTGCAAATGAAACAACAGACATAGGATTAATCTCCAAAATATACAAACAGCTCATGGAGCTCAATACCAAAAAAACAAACAATCCAGTTAAAAAATGGGCGGAAGACCTAAATAGACATTTCACCAAGGAAGACATACAGAAGGTCAAGAGGCACATGAAAAGATGCTCAACATCACTAATTATTAGAGAAATGCAAATCAAAACTACAATGAGGGATCACCTCACGCTGGTCAGAATGGCCACCATCAAAAAATCTACAAACAAATGCTGGAGAGGGTGTGGAGAAAAGGGAACCCTCTTGCACTGTCGGTGGGAATGTAAATTGATACAGCCACTATGGAGAACAGCATGGAGGTTCCTCAAAAAACTAAAAATAGAATTACCATATGACCCAGCAATCCTACTACTGGGCCTATGCCCTGAGAAAACCATAATTCAAAAAGAGACATGTACCACAATGTTCATTGCAGCACTATTTACAGTAGCCAGGACATGGAGAAGGCAAGTATGTTTGATTAACAGTTTCTGAGTTAGATAACTATCTCTCAGTTTACCTCATTTAAACCTTAAATATTTGGCTTGAATCTGTGAGAGCAGAGAGGGCTGCGCTAGTAAGAATAACTTACATCCTGCATTTACAGAGAACAGCTTTTTGTGTGTAAATGCTGCAAGCCACTAATTTCTATTTTCTCAGGGCAATGAGTTAAAAATACGTTTTAAAAATAAGCTCTGATTGCCACTGAAGGCCAAGGTCACTCAGAATCCGCCAAGTCAACCTGTGCCCAATGCAAGAGCACGATCCTCCCAGAGACAAAGTCCAGGGGCCAAACTGTGTGATACAAAGGAGTGCTGAGCACAGAGGAAAAATAACATCAGGGATGAGACCGTCTGACAGCTACACTTGGCTCCCGAGGGGAAAGGGGATGCACGTCAAAAAAGCAGAACCAGAAAAGACGTGCAACTTCAGCTTGGGAGGCAGTCAGAGGAGGGACGAGGCCAGAGGGGACAGGAAGAGTGTTTAAGGTGCCCAGGGAAAGCGGCTGCCCGCCAGGTGCCCACGCCAGCAAATGCGGTAGTTGAGAAGGAAAGATGCCTGCACCCCGATGTTCACTGCAGCACTAATTACAATGGCCAGGACATGGAAGCAGCCTAAGTGTCCATCGACAGAGGAGTGGATAAAGGAGATGTGGCACATATACACAATGGAATACTACCCAGCCATAAAAAAGAGTGAAATAATGCCATTTGCAGCAACATGGATGGACCTAGAGATTGTCATACTAACTGAAGTAAGTCAGAGAAAGAAAAATATCATATGATATTGCTTATATGTGGAATCTAAAAAAAAAGATACAAATGAACTTATTTACAAAGCAGAAACAGACCCCCAGACATAGAAAACAAACTTATGGTTACCAAAGGGGAAGCGGGGAGAGGGATAAATTTGGAGTTTGGGATTTAACATGTACTCACTACTATATATCAAATAGATAAACGACAAAGACCTACTGTATAGCACAGAGAACTATACTCAGTATTTTGTAATAACCCACAAGGGAAAAGAATCTGAAAAAGAAAATATATATGTGTGTATGTGTGTGTTCACATGTGGGTGAGCTGTACACCTGAAACTAACACAACATTGTAAATCAACTATACTTCAATTTGAAAAAAGGAAGGCAAAATAAAGACATCTCCAGACAAGCAAAACCTCAGAAAGTTCTTCCCAAGCTGAAGGCAGCTAGAATAAGGTTCTCAACAGAAGCACAGAAAACACAGAATAACCGAAGCATAAGGACATAGGGAAATGGGCCAGAACGTGGACCGCAGAAGCCAGCAACGGCCATGGGGTCAGTGTTTAAACGCGCAAAACCTTAAATACATCGGTGGGTTAAACACAAGCAATGGCACCCAAGAGGTGGGGGGAGTCCTGGGTTCCTGGGCTGTGTGGAAAGTGCTAATTTCCCCGAACAAGCAACACCACCAAGAACAGGAGGACGTGTGACTGACCAGCTAACGGGAGACAGCACAGGAGTAAAAAATACATACTTGACACCAAAGAAGGCGGTGGAGGGAGGCCCACTGGGAGGGGAGCCCCCGACCCCTGCACTCGTGACAGAGCCCCACACGGCAGGGTGACAGAGGAAACGAGGAGACACTTCACTCCGACAGAGAGCCTGAGATGCCTCTCTAACGATGGGACAAGTGGACCAAAAAAAATCCCAAAGCTGTAGAGATAAAGATTTGAACCACGCAGGTAACAAGACTGACCTAACTGACAGATTCCAGAACACGCACCCACCAACCGCAGACCCCCATTCTCCCCAAATTCACTAAAACAGTAAGCAAAACGGATCACGGTCTGCACCATAGAGCAAATCTCAACTGATTTCAAAGAGTGAAATAATAGAGCCGCATCTTGGACCCCAGAGACACGTGCAGAAAATCAGCCTGAGAAGTAATGGGGACCCCCAGGTGCCTGCAGCTCAGCAGCTCATTCCAAGAAACCCATGTGCTGGAGAAGAAGCCACAGTTGAAGGCAGATAATATTTTGAATTAAATGATAATGAAAATACAGCCTAGCAAAACGTGTGAGAAAAGGTGGTCAGCACAGCAGAGCCTGCGAAAATGACAAAGGCAGTGTGGTGGGTCCAACTGGGTCCCCCAAAGATGCGCTGATGCCCTAATACCCAACATCTGTGAACTTGGCCATATTGGGAATAGGGTCATTGAAGAGGCAAGTGAGTTAAGGTTAGGTGGTAGGGGTTAGGGTGGCCCTAATCCAGCACAACTGGTGGCTGTAAGAGAGATGTGAAGACACCAGAGGAGAGATACAGGGCAGGAGGTCAAGCGTCAACAGAGGCAGAGGGCAGAGAGATGCAGCCACAAGCCAGAGACACCTGGAGCCCTGGGAGCTGGACCAGGTGGGAAAGGTCCTCCCGGAGCCTCTGGAGGGAGCGCACACCTTGATTTAGGACTCGCAGCTTCCAGACTGCGCGAGGGCACATTTGTATTGCTTTACGCTACCAGTTTGTATCATTTGTTGCAGTAGTTTTAAGAATTTGATACGGATGGTAAGAAGACATTATGGATTCACCTCCAGGGTCCCCAGCGGTGGGGAGGGGGTGGCCTCCAGGTGCCCGCTGGCATTGGCCGCCTCCACCCCAAACGCCACTGGCCTCGATCCAGGGCCGGGCCAGGGCCTCCAAAACTGCCACAGAATAAACATGAGAGCGCCCAGGAGTCATTGTCTTGGGGGAAAGTTACAGCCTGACTCTGGTGGGGTGTAAGTGACATGATTAAATTGGAAGGAAATAAAAGATCCCGGCTGGGATTACATTCACAAATGCCAGACAGCCCCGCTTCCACGGCGCTGCATTATTCCTCTGCCCCGAAACCAGGTGATTCAGAAGGAAAAGACGTCTGGCTGTCGTCAGAGGCTGGGAATCTGTGCTGCTCCCTGTCACCCGACTCCTGGGCCACGAGCCTGCAGGCGGGTCAGCCCACGTGGGAGGGACGTCCACGCCAGGGCAGTCCAGGGCACCCGATGCTATTTTCCCCTGAAAAGGAAAGTTAAAAAGCCCAGGAAGCCTTTGATGTTACCTCCATGACTTTATTTCTCGATGTGGTTCAGAAAATAGAGTGAAAATCACCGAAAATTGCACCTGTTTGGTCTACACACGTCTAGTCTGGTGACCTTCTGCTGCCCCATCAAGGTGGCCAGCTTTGGCAGCTCCAGAACCCTCCAGAGGCCACGGCACTTGCTCCCGCCAGGAGACCCGCGGGGCCCCCGGGGGAGGCTGGCCGCGAGGAGGTGCCCCCTCCTCAGTGAGCGCCAGTCCGAGGGACCTCTGTGGCGTCAGGGGAAACTTCAAGGGGCAGGATAGCGGAGGTTGGCGGGAAGTGAGGGAGGGAGGGGCTCGGCTCAGGGCTCCCACCCCCCCAAACCTGCCCAGACTTCTGCCCGGTGCCCTCGCGTCGACAGCAGGAAGAAGGGGAGAGGCTTCCGCCTGTCCCTGGACCTGCAGCCTCGGACACACCTGGACGGGCACCAGTAGAGAACCCTGGGCTTCCAGGACGCCTGGGGACGGGGGGAGGCAGAGGACGAGGGCCACCAGGGGCGACAGGGGAGGGGGCCGGGAGGGGACACGGCCCAGCCTGGCATGGGGGAGGCGGAGCTCAGAAGGGCCCTGGTCACTGCTTCCTCTCACCAAGGGGAACCCCCAGGCCAGTCTGAGGAGTGCAGGCCAGGGAGCCAGATGGCGGGGGCCAGGGGCCTGGAAGGCATCTGTCCAGGGAGGGTGGTCTGGGAGCCGGGGTGGCGGGGGGAGACACCCTGAGATGAGCTGGGGGGTCGGCAGGAAGGGGAGGGCCCAGGAGTAAGTAAGGACAGGAGGTGGGACTGCGGCCTTCTGGAACTCCTCCCCAGACCCCCGGCCTCCTGGCAGGATCTGAGAGGAGACAGGGGTGACCAGCAGGGCCTGGCATGGAGGACAGCGGCCCAGGGAGACCCGAGGACAAGGCAGCTCCCACGGAAACAGGCTGGGGCAGCAGGACCAGGTGTGACTCGGAGCCCCCATCCACGCGGTCCTCCCCGACCCTTACCGGCTGTCCCGTTACCCGCCCGACGGTCACCTGCATGCCCAGGGCCTGGACGCCGCCCTCAGCGCTGGAGCCCTGCTGCAGGGCTGAGGAGGAGGCCAGTGTCGGCTCCACACGTGGAAGGTTCTGGAAACTCACGACCCCTCTCGCCAGCCTCGGGACACACACAGCCCCAGATGGCCAACCCGCTCGTCAGTGGTCACCCTAGGCCCTGAGGACAGCAGAGGCGGCCAGCCTAGGGTCTCCGCTCCTGCTCCGGGTCGGGGACCGTCCCTGCCCTCTCTCACCTCGCCGTCCTCGCCCGTAACCAGGTGCCGCCTGGGGCCGCCACCCTCAGCGCCACGTCCACTCTGGGCGGATGGCAGCCGAGCTGAGCCCTGGCCGGACTCCGGCCCCGAGCCGCAGCCAGGCCTCCTGGGCACACGGGCGGGCACCTGGGCGCAGCTTCCCAAGAGCGACGGTGAAGATTTAGGGACGAATGGTGTGCCGGCACCGTCCACTCAGCCTGCTGCGCCGACCTGATTTCTCCTCTTTCCCTTCTCTTCCCGGAGACGCGGTCCACTCTCCGGACTACCCCTCGGGCGTCTCCCCACTCCCTGAGGTTGTCCCGACGCCCCCTCCCCTGCGTGGCTCCTCCGCCCGTTCAGGCCCCTCCGGCTAAGCGAGGTCCCAGCCTCCTTCCCGCCAGGGCCTGGGGGCACCACCATGTCCTAAAATCACTCTAGGGTCAGAGACAAGACGGTGCAGCGGAAGGACCCGAGCTGCGAGCACGCCAAAATCACAACTGACCGCTGAACAACGTCAGTAAAGAAGACTGGGTCTACTCAAAACGATACTCCACACCCAAGGGCATAAGGAAGAAACCCAGCGAGACGGCGGGAACGGCGCACTAGCGATATGACCAGATCCCATACCCCGGGGCGGGGGGACCTGCAAACTGGAGAATAATTACGCCGCAGAGGTGCTCCCACAGGAGTGAGAGCTCCCAGCCCCAGGTCAGGCTCCCCGGCCCGGGGTCTGGCATCTGGAGGAGGAGCCTCTGAGCATTTGGCTGTGACGCCGGCGGGGCTTGAGCGCAGGAGCTGCACGGAACTGGGAGACACAGAGAGTCCGCTCGCGCAGGGCGCACCCGGGCCTCATGCGCACCGGGCCTGACCAACCTGCGGGTCTCGGAGGGTCTCCTGGGGAGGCGGGGTCAGGGGTGGCTGCAGCCCTCTCTGAATCGCTCTAGGACGACGTCCACGGTCACAGGGCACCGATGGTGGTTGCCGGTAAACGCAGGGCACTCGGTCAAATTCAGTTTTCCAGTCAATACTGTTTTTTTGGTACGTGTGTCCCACACGTTGCTCGCCCTAAGAATTATTTGTGCGTATCTGGAGCTTGAACATAACGGTGCCCGTGCCACGGGCTGGTCCTGCCCGCCCTGCCCGGGTGAGGGTGGAGGTGCAGATGGACAAAGCTGGCCCTGCCCTTGAGGTGTGGTGGCCTTGGCCTCGAGGTCTTCAGACCTGAGTGGAAGATTCTCCAATGGCCTGAGGACTTGGCCCGCAGGCCCCCTGGGCGGACGATTAGGCCAGAGGAGTCCAGCAGTTAGGGGCGTATTTTCATCTCTTTCGTAGGGAACAGGACCTTGCAGCCGGGGAGGGGGGCGGGGTCGGGGGCGGACCAGTAAGTGCCTCCTGGGAGCAGAGCACAGGCAGGAAGTCCCCGCTGCGCCGGGGGTCATCGCTGACCAGTGTCTACACAGTGGCATCCCCCAGAGAGCGGGGGCGGGCAGGAGGCTAGAAGGGCCTCCTGGAGAGGCTCCTGCTTCCGATTGGACTGTCAGGCTTCCTCTTTGGTGGAGCCTCAAAGAAGTCAGAGACTGGGGGCTCGGCTGCCACTCTAGTCACCTCCCCGGGTACCCCAGGTGAGCCGAGCTAAGTCCAGACCGCGAGGCAGCGACCACGTGACAGGCAGGCGGAGGCAGTCGCCCTTCCCCCCCCACTTCAGGTGCGCGTGCGCAGCAGGGAGAGCGGCTCGGCCGGGCACCGCGGCTGTTCTCGGGACAGCCCGCCAGAGCCAGCCGAACGTGCGGGTGCCGCTGCTCTGAGCCAACCACAGCGCTGGTCCCCAGGCAGCCCCAGCTCCCTGATCTGGGGCAGCACACGTTCCCAGCGTGTTAGAAAACCTCAACGCCCGTTAGGGTGGCTATTATCAAGCAAACAGACTAACAGGCGAGGATGTTGAGAAATGGGAGCCCTTGCACACTCTTGGAGGGAACATAAAATGGTGCAGCCGCCGTGGAAAACAGAATGGAGGTTCCTCCAAAAATTAAACAGAGAGCTACCGTGTGGCCCAGCAATTCCACTCCTGGGTACCGATCCCAAAGAACTGAAAGCAGGGTCTCAAGGAGATGTATGTCCACGCATGTTCACAGCAGCATATTCACAATAGCCAAGAGGGGGAAGTAGCCCAAGTGTCCATCAGCAGATGAAGGATAAACACAAGGTGGTCCATTCATACAATGGAACATTATTCAGCCTTAAAAAGGAAGGAAATTCCGACACAGGCTCCAACATGGATGGACCCTGAGGACATTATGCTCAGTGAGATACACCAGTCACAAAAGGACAAATCCTGTAGGATTCCACTCACGTAAGGGACCCAGAGGAGTCAGATTCCTGGAGACAGGAGGAGGATGGTGGGGCCAGGGGCCGGGGGAGGGGGAGGGGGAGGGGGAGTTAGTGTTTAACGGGTGCACAGTATCGGTTTAGGAAGATGAGAAAGTTCTGGAGAGGATGGTGGTGATGGCTGCACAACAATGTGAATGTGCTCAACAGGAGTGCCAGCACTGGCCTGGTCTCCCGCTCACCGCAGGCGTCCCTCCTGGCCCCGGCTGGATGCGCACTGCTGCCCAGGGCCAGGAGAAGAGTGGGTCCCTGAGGGGGTGGGGAAGGCAGGCCAAGCGTCACAGCTGGACATCAGGGTGTGGGGCTGTGCCCCTGGGGCAGGTGTGGGACCCCTGGGGCAGCGGTGAGCCGGGGGCGGCCGGGAGGGGGGCCTGGAGAGAGGAACAGCGGGGTCTGGACAACAGAATGGGCACCGGCAGAGCTGGACGGCCTCCAGTGCCCGCCCTGCCCAGCCCCAGGGCTGGAGGGAGGACGAGGGCAAAGGGCACCTGTGTCTGGGGTGTGTTTCCACCACCTCGACGAACCCGCAGGGGAAAAGGAAGAATCCCTCTCCAGACCCGCAGGCCTCCCCGAGACGCCGAGGGCCTGGCTGTGTGGCTGTGACCGCGGCCGTGGCCGTGGCTGTGACCGCGGCCGTGACCTCAGCTGTGGCCGGGGCTGTGACCGTGCCCGGCCGGGTGAAAGCAGCTCCTCACACCCTCCCAGGGGCCTGTCTGGGGACCGAGCTGTTCTGCCGCTTACGCCGCGGGTGACTCATGACTCAGCATCCGTGGGGACTTTTCCTCGGAACAGAATCGCACCCTCCAATCGCAAGGAGGCCAGGGACCTGGGAGACAGGCGATCAAGGCCCAGAGGGTGAAAGAGAAAGCGGTCGACATGGGCCTCCTGGCCAGCTCACGGGTTGGGGGGTGCGAATTCTCCAAGCTGGCGGCCAGCCTGGCTCCCTCCCGTTGCTGTTTGGCGGGTCTGCCGCGGAGGCTGATACCCGCGTCCCCAGGCCCAGGCCTCACCCTTCAAGTCACACCCGGGTGCCTGCAGCTGCAGGGACTTTGCTCTGGACTAAGTGCCTCTCGGTGAGCCCCACCGCCCGGCTGGCAACGCTCCCCTGGTCATCACGAGGTTCCATCTCCCCTGGGTCCCCCCTTGAGCTCACTCTACCTCTACTGCAGGGCTGTCCACCCCACACAGGCGGGGCCACGTGTTCCCCGCTGGAAACCTAAAAACGTGCCAACAACTGAAACATTCGAGTCCCGCTCCGCACGCAGCCCCGTCACCTGCCCCGGAGACACCGAGTGCACAGCAGCCAGACCACAGGTGACCACGGTTCCTTGGCCCACGGCCTCTGCAGCCGCCAGCCCAGAAGCCACACCGCAGCCTCAGCAGCGATGGGCCCCGATGGTCAGGACCAGTCAGCGTTGTCTCCTGCCAGCTCAGGACCAACCACAGAGGGTCAGCGCTCCCCTCACCAACCTCGTGGGACGCCCCCTTCTAGCCCCCTCGGCCTCCCTGGGCCACGGCCCCTGTCAGGGCACCTGTCCCCCTCTTGGCTGGGACGCTCTCCCCCCTTGCCCGCCTGGGATTTTCTGCCAAACAAGTGATTGGCGGGGCCGACCCCCTCACCCCACAAGCTCAGCAGGAGGTCTTCACTCAGATCCGCAGCCCCGTCCTGGAGCCGGCACTGCCCCAGGGCCTTTGCACTCGGCAGCCTAGGGCACATCTTCCTGGAAGTGGCCCTTGCAGCCGAGGCCCCCTTCTCACTCCAGAGCACCATTGGGACCCACAGTCAGGACGGAGCGGGGAGAGGGCCGGGCACCGACATCTGAGCCGTGCCCCCGGCAGCCAGATCAGCGCCCCGCACACGGTAGGCAATCCATCCCCCCGGCCCCGTTTCCGAGACCAGGGACGTTTCCCACCCCCACTTCGCGACCTGCCTTCAGGCTGGGGATAATCACCAGGCTGAAGCTTACAAAGCCGGGCAGACGCCGCTCCGGGGAGAAGCCACGGCGCTGTTCTCCACGGGGCAACCCCACGGTGCTGGGCGGCTCTGGGGCCTCAGCCAGCCCGAGGTCCTCCTGCCACCCTCAGCCCCTGTGCTCGGGTCACCCAGTCCTGCCCGGCCCCCTCGGGCCTTCAGTGGCCTCTGCCGGGCCCCACACCCTCCCGGCCTCTGAAGCCAGTGAAGGTGCCCCCCGGGGTCAACCAGGCTTTACCTGGACAACGCAGGGCCCCTCCGAGGACTGGAAGCTGCTGGCGGCGGGGCCGCTCCCTCTGGGGGGTTGCACCGATTCGAGGGCCTTCCGGTGAGGAGGGCTCGCCCGCAAGCAGCCCGTCACCCACGAGAGGCGCCAGTCGGCACCACCGCACGTGGTGGAACTGCCATCAGCAAGCCCCGCGAGCACCCTTTGCCTTCAAATGAAAGTGAGTGAGAACGAGGCACCCACGGCCACCCATGCACCACCTCCCTGCTTGGGCAGACGGCCCCTGCGGGTCCTTCCCCAGCTCCTCACACGCATGCGCTCCGCACCCGAGGCCGCTGCGGTGGCCTCAGCCTGGGGCAGGCGCCGCCCGCATCCCCAGGACTGTCGTCCCATCTGCTCCTGACATCATCACTGGCAACCCTGGAGCCGCCCCCGTGCTGCCCCAGCAGCGAGCGGGTTAGACACTCGCCCCACAGGTTCTGGGTCACGACCAGCTTCCGGGCAAAGCGAGTCTGTTGCCAAATGTGAGCCAACTTCACGCAGCCCGCGGTCACCGCGGTGACAGGAGGGCCCGCGGTGACAGGACACAGGCGGCCCAGGGATGGACATGGCCCCGCTGAATTCAAGGGGACAACTTTGTCCCTGCAAACGCAGCAGCTGATGCGAGAACGCTCATGGCCTGTGCTCGGTGCCATGTCCCCGTGGACACCGTGAGGGGCGCTCAGCCGAGGTGCTGGGGATGGACCCCTGGGTCTGAACGAGGGTCTGCGTGGGAGGGGGCTTTGGTCACGGGGAGTTGGTGGGGGTCCCTCCTGCAGGGCTGCTTTGAAGGCTGTCGATCACCAAGTGGCACTGGGGGTGGCGAGGCTGAAGGGCACTGGTTCGGGGGTGGCGCTCCGCCACTCGCCAGGTCGCAGCCTCTGTGAGCTCCTCGGGTCACCCCTCAGTCTCGCTCTCTCACCATCCAGCCCACCGGCTCCAGGACACAACGATCCCCTCCCACTGGTTCCAGGGCCGCTTGGGAGCAGGGTCCAGCCCCCTCCTCCTGGTGTAAGCAGACAGTGTGGGGGTCCCTGAAGACAGAGAACCAGGCACGGCTTCCTTGACATCAGAGAAGCCGTTTTTTGGCCTAAGCGACTTTGTCACTGAAGCCTGGCCACAGTGCCTGCCCTTGGGCAGGTCTCGGTAATCAGTGATCTTTAGGGAAGTGAAGGAACGTAGGAACAAAGGAAAAGCAGTCAAGAACAAGAGTTCAGGAAACAACAGTTCAGTTCATCCCTAGTTGCTCCTCGAGGGACGTACGCCACAATCTGCTCCGGTCTCTGAGTGGTCCTGCAGGAACTAAGGCCCCCGCCCAGGGGGAGGACAGAGTGATGACGCTGACCCTCCCGACTGCAGTCACCTAAAGCTCGGACTCCGTCCACCTGTCCCAATTCTGTGCTGACCTCTCCTCTGCTCAAGCCCCTTCCTGGATATGCGTGTACCGTTCACTTAAACCTCCCCCAATCTTGCTTTTCGGGGAGACGCTGCTCTGGGGAAGATCCCGGGCGTTCTCCTTCCTTGCCGCAAGCAGTAACACATCCTTCCTCTCCCGCTCTCTGGCTTGGTTGTGCCTTTTGGCTCAACACCCACCAAGAGGCGGACCCAGTTTTGGGGTAACACTGGGGCCACCTCAGGAAGCCCTGTAAGCCCTAGAGAAGGCGGGTCCGTGGTTCTCGGGGAGGACGTGCAGGGCTCCTGGGCTGCAGGGTGGGCGCTCCAGGACGGGCTGCGGGTCCAGGCTGGGCCCTGCTGCCCCTGGCTCCCCCTCCAGCTCTGTGGATGCAGACGGTGGTGCTGCCCCCAGGCCAAACCAGGTGCCCAGAGCAGCAGCACACGCAAGACCCCTGGATGGCGGCCACAACGATGCCACACGACGGGGACGCCCTCGCAAGTCTGGCAAGGCAGGCGCAGGCGTTGTGCCTCGTCTCCTCTGCACCCACCCCCTCCCCAGGGCCCAGGGAGCTCGAGACACCTTCAGGCAAACCCACCTGGCCCCCGTTGGCACCACTGAGAGCCCGCGTGAGGGTCCTGCAGCTGCTGTGACCCGGAACCACGAGCCGGTGGCTTAACTCAGAAACGTCCGCTCCCGGCTCTGGGGCTGGAAGTGTGATGGCGAGGTGTCGCCGGCCGCGCCCTCCAGAGGCTCTGGGGGAGGGTCCTTCCGGCCTCGCCCAGCTTCTGAGGCTCCAGGCGGTCCTGGGCTCGTGGCCGCGTCCCTCCAGCCTCTGCCCCCGTCTTCACGTGGCCTCTCTTCTGGGGGCCTGTCTCTTCCCCTCTGTGTCTCTTAAGGACACGTGTCTCGGATTCAGGGCCCTCGGGTAACCCAGGATGACCTCATCTCCAGACCCTTAAGCACACCTGCAAAGACCCTTTTCCCGGTAAGGTCCCATCACAGGTACCAGGGGTCAGGGCAAGGACACATCTTTTGGGACCACCATTCGGCCCACTAATAGCCTCAGAACCGGGCCCCAAACACACGCCCAGAGCAGGGGCCGAGGGCTGTGCACGCAGGGTGGGCAACGCAGAAGGCAGCACCCTTAGCCCCCGGCCGCCCCCGTGGGGGGCACGGCCCGGCAGAGACTTGGGACAGTGAGGCCTGGCCCGCCCAGCAGACAAGGCTGCTCTGACACGTGGTCCCAGACGGGCGGAGAGGCCTCGCTGGACCCCTGGGCAGCCAGGCTCCGCATCTGCGACCTGAGTCCCCCACCGCGCGTCTGCTTGTCTTACGTGCCTCCATGAGCGCCCCTCCCCGTCGTCCCAGCCCCCCACGTTCTGAGGCCCTCACAATCTGCCCCTAAAGCGCGTTTCCAGGACCCCCCGAATGCCCACGCCTCCGGCCACCAGGCCCAGTAAGTGCGCAGCTAAGACCTCTGGCCACAGACGCGCCGCGGCCCCCGGCGCATCCTCGTCTCAGTTCATCGTAGGCGGCGGGCACAGACCCCTCCGGCCCAGCGTTTCAGCCCGAGGTGATCGGGGCTTCCCTGCAGCGGTCGGCGCCCCGAGGCAGCCCCCCTCAGCAGGCCCGTGGCAACACTGCTCTCTGTCAGGGGCGGCCGTGAGGGCCTGCAGGCACTACGCGCGTCGGACGGCGAAACCCGGCAGGGCGGCGAGGAGCCGCAGGTGTGAAGGTCGGGACCCCGCGGAGGGCGTGCAGTGCAGCAGGTGCCCGCGCCCTGCAGGCCACCACAGGGACCTGAGGTCCCGGGGGCAAACGCTGACCGCTCTCTGGACACGGGGCACATCTGTGTCTGGTCCCCTCGGCGCACCAACACCCCCGGCCAGCGGACACAGGTGGGCGGGATGGGGGTGGGCCGCTGGCCTCACCTGCCGGCTTCACCCTCCCCCCCAGGGAGGTGGCCTCTGGTAACAGGGGACGAGGGCTCAGCGGCTGCCCAGTGTGCCCGGCACGGCCTTTGCTCGTGAGCGCGGTACCGCCTGCTCTGCTCAGTCTAATCCAGGGGGAAGGAGCGCTCGGGTTTCCAGGCAACAAGAACAGGAGCCCGGCCCGGGGGAGGGCTCAGGTGGCCGGCGGGGGGCGGGGGCCGGCTGGGGGCTCAGGGCAGAGCAGAGCCGAGGGCACAGAGCAGGGTCGGCGAGGAGGCTGAGCCGAGAGGGGCCCGCCTGACGGGGACGGAGGCTGCAACAAGCACCTGTGTCCTCACGTGGTCGTCCGTCTGTGTGTGTCTGTGTCCTGAGCTCCTCTTCTTGTAGGGACAGGTGCGACGAGGGCCACTCTAGTGACCTCATCTACCTTAATTGCCTGTTTAAAGGCCCGTCTCCAAAGACAGTCACATTCTGAGGTCCTGCGGGTCAGGGCTCCGATAGAAGAACGTTGGGGACGCAAGCCAGTCTGCAGCACAGTCGTCACGGTGTCACAGCATCACAGTGTCACGATGTCACGGTGTCACAGCTGCCCCTGGTCCACCACCTGTCATCTCCTGGACGGAAGCCCCGAGGCCCTGGGCTTCTGTTTTCTCCTTTGCTGTGTGCCCAGCTCCTGGGCTGTCCGACTCAGCAGCCGCTAAGCACACGTGGTCAGTTAAGCTTAAATTTAAATTAATTAAACATTTAAAAAGTTAAATCCAGCTCCTGGGTTGCACTGGCCGCATTTCAAGCGGTCAACGGGCACCTGTGGCCAATGGCCGCCGTAGGGACAGCACAGACGTTCTGTAGGACACCTCCGCCCAGGGTACAGGGCTCACAGGAATGAACGAATGAATGCATGCCAGCATGCCCTCCCGCGCCACGCGGTGAGAGAAAAATGAACGTTCACTGTGTCGAAGTCACTGTAACTCGGAGACCCAAGTCCCATCCTGTGAGGTGAGTCGGAAGCTCTCGGGGGTCAAGGGCTGTGGTCACTACCTGGAGCGACGGCCACGCCCTGCAGACCCGGGAGCTGGGCACGGCCTCTGTCGTGGTCCCGGGGCCTCGGGGCTGAGCCTCACCCCAGCCACACTCGGCCACAGTCACGCTGCTCAGCCTCTGGGCCCTGCGGGGCCGGCCACCCTCCCGGTGGACGGGGCCACCCCACACAGACCTGGACTGACCGGTCCCTACACGCTCCACGGGCCGGAGCGGCCCAGGGCTGCAAACCCCAGTGACCTTCCTAACGGAGGAGGAAGGCGTGCTCTCCCCCCTCCCTCCCCTCCCCCCTTCTCCCCAACCCCCTCCTTCTCCGTCTGCATCTCTCTGTCTCTGTCTCTCTCTCTGCCCCCCTCCCCCAGGCTGAACTTACTGCCCAGAAAACCTGGCAGTGAGCTGCCCGCTGACCCGCCCCGGACCACTGGCCATGTGGTGCCACCCCACGGGGCCCATCCCTCCACACCCCCCCACTCTCCTGGGGGCCCCCGCTCTCTGGGCAGCGTGTGTGGAGCTCAGGGCAGACAAACGCAGCTGGACAACCAGAGAAGAAAACAGACTTTACCCACCTGTCCCCACCGCAGCGTGGGTGCCGGGTCCTGAGCGCAGGGGGAGGCCAGCAGGGGCCGAGGAGGGTGCGGTCCTGTGCATCAGGAGACGCCAGTTCCCCCGAGGGAGGCCTGGTGTGTGACCCGCCTGCCCCAGGAGCCTCCAGCACCCCCGCAGCCCCCCTGGAAGGCGGCCGTCCCCACAGCCCCGGAGGTGAGCCCGCCCACAGAGCTCCGGAACGCCCCAAGCGTCCCTCCCCAAAAAAGCTGCAGGTGCTCTGAGCCGTGTGGAGTGTGAAACCCCCCGCCTCTTCTGGGGTCCCGCCCCACTCTCCCACCCGAGGGCCCTGCCGGCTCCCTGAGCTGCAGGCAGGGAGGCAGGGAGGCCGGCGCCACACACCTGCCTCCCTCAGAGGCCGCCCGAAAGGACCGGCCAGCCCCATGGAGGGCGGCTGGATGGCGGGAGGGGAAGGCTGCCTGGACCAATGGGCTCTGAGCCCCTCGCAGGGGCCTCGCCGCCACACACACACGTGCACACACGGACACTCGTGCACACAGAGACACAGGAGCACACAGACACACGTGCGCACGCATGCACGCTCCCTGCCCGTGGTCAAGACAGCACACAAGTCAACCCAGGGCACCGCCCGCCTGCTGGGTCTCACCTCGTGTGTGGCGCACAGGCCCCTCCAGGGCACGAAGCTGGGACCGGAGCCCCCCAGGCCGACTCTGAGCGGGGAGGTTCCCTGCACCCCGAGCGGGCAGCAGTGCCTCCCCGTCGCGGAGCAGAGGACCGACAACAGCTGAGGCCGTGAGAAAGGACCCAGAGGCCAAGAGCCCCAGAGCCCCCAGCACCCAGCACCCGCCCTTCCTTTGACCGGAGATCTGGCCGCCGGCCCTGTCTGTGGTTGGGAGCAGCCAGCGGGAGAGGGAGGAGGGACTCCGGTCTGTGCCGCCTGCTGAGGGCGGCCCTGGAGCTAACGGGGGCCAGTCTGCAGAGAGCCCCGGGCATCCGGGGTGGGTGGGGGGAGGCGCCTGATGGGACGCCCTCCCGTTCCCGCTGGGTGACCGAGGCCCACGGGGAGCCGGTCAGGGGTGGCAGTGTGGCCCGGGTCGTCCTGACCTGCTGCCCCCCTCCCCTGCCAGGACCAGGAAGGGCCACACAGGAGGTCACTTGAAACAGGAAGGTCCCTGGACAAACACACGCTGGTAAGAGGCCTGAACTCGCACCCTGCAGAGAGTTACTTAGATTAAAAAGGACCACTCCTGGGAGAGCCTGCATGGTGTGAATTGATTTAATCAATCTGGCCTCTCCCGGAAGACAAGAGACCAGGGTTCTGTGGGAGGAACAGGGCCTGGGGGAGAATTTAGTTGTCCTCTCAGCCCAGCCCTTCTCTCCTGTTTGCATTTTTTGGGTATTTTTTTGTATTGTGGTAAAATATATATGGCATAAAACAACATTTTCAGCCATTTAAAAGCACACTGCTCAGCGGCAGTAAGTACATTCACGTGGTCGTGCAACCATCACCACCATCATCTCTAGAACTTTCTCATCTTCCCAAACAGACCCTCTGTCCTCATTAAACACTGACTCCCGCTCCCTCTGCCCCAGCCCCCGGCCCCCACCATCCTACTCTCTGGCTCTACGGATTTGGCTGCTCGGGGGACCTCACCTATGCAAAAGCCTACAGGATTTGTCCTTTTGAGTCTGGCTTATTTCACTGAGAATAATGTCCTCAAGTTTCACCCGTGTTGTAGCAGGCGTCAGAATGTCCCTCCTGTTTAAGGCTGAACCACATCCCACCGCACGTAGAGACCGCATTCTGTGGATGCACGCACGCATCCATCGACAGACACCTGGGCTGTTTCCACAGGGCTGCTGTGAACACGGTGTACAGGTGTCTGTCCAAGCCCCCGCTTTCAGTTCCTTTGGGTGCATCCCCAGGAGTGGAGCCTCTAAGTCAGGTGGAAATCCTATGTTTAATTTTTGGAGGAATCGCCAAATTGTTCTCCACAGGGGCTGCAGCATCTTCTATTCCCATCCGCAGCGCACAAGCGTTGCTATTTCTCCACATCCTCGGCAACGCTTGCTATTTTCTATTTTTTTATAACAGCCATTCAAATGGGTAAAAAGTGGTATCTGGTTGTGGTTTTCCTTTGTGTTTCCCTGGTGACCAGTGATGTCGAGCATCTCTCCACATGCTTACTGGCCATTCATATGTCTTCTGTGGAGAAACGTCTATTCGAGACCTTTGCCCATTTTCTAACCAGTTGGATTTGTTGTTGTTGAGTTGTGGGAGCTCTTTATATATTCTGGATACTAATCCCTTATCAGACACGTGAGTTACAAATGTTTCCTCCCAAGTGTGGGCTGTCTTTTGACAGTTGCATTTTTCAACCCTGTGTTTGTAGTTACCTTTTTACCGTCCACCCCCCACCCCCAACATATTGGTCCGGTAGCCAGCACTGTGGACACACATCCAGAACGCCAGCCTGAGCCCATGTTTGCAGGCACAGCCCTGCTCATGGGGACAGAGGCCGGGTGGGAGGAGGCGAGGGCAGGGCAGCTGGGGCCAGGCGGGTAGCACAGGGCAGCAGGGCAGCAGGAAGGCAGTCCTGGCAGCGGGGTAGCTGCAGGGGCCCCCCTCTGTGGAGCTGGCCTGTCCTCGCAGCCTCCGGTGGGTGAAGGACGTTGCGGTAGCCGCCCGAACACGACACCCTCGTGTTTGTTTCCGGTGTGCACTGGCCACGTGCAGGACGGGCAGTGTGGATGCTGGGAGCCAGGCTCACCCAGGCGTCAGGGGCCGAGGCCCTGCCCCGCTGCCTGTGACACTGGGCCCTGACTCTCTCATTTGGGTGTTAAAGCTTCTATTTAAAGAAAAGTTTGATGCGTAAAGGGAGCCGGTGCCTCAAAACCCATGACGCCTCACCCCCTCCTCCCCGGAAGAGACCTGAGCTGAACGTTGGGTAGCCAAGAAGAGAAGCGAGGGGCGCACCTTGGGGTGGTTTAAGCCACGGTAGGGATCCCTGGGTGGGAGCCCTTCAGCCGCTGAGCCACAAGCCCGCGAGCCCTGCTTCTGCTCCGGGCAGCGCTGCCCCTGGGCGTCGGCGCTTACACATTAACGCGGCCACGCTCCCGGAAACACTGAAGCCACAGGGGATGGAGCGTGCCTGGCGGGGCTGGGCCGCCACCGCCCAGACGGCTCCCGGCAGCAGCTCACAAGCCTCGCTCCCGAAGGGAAGCTCCGACGCAGCCAGAGAAACAGGACGCGTCCCTGAAACGCACCTCGAGCAGAGACTACGACCGACGCCCTGGATGAAGGCGTGACCCACACGTGCAGCCGTGTGAAGGCACACACGCACCGTCAGGGCGGGAGGTGGGCTCTCCCCGGGTCCACGCCCGGCACAGGGCCCGTCACAGAGGGTGACAGGGCAGCAGCTCCCCACGGACAGAAGCGTCGGGGCCAGGGCCTCCCTTCTGGCGCCTGGCAGAGGGGGGACAGCGGGCGGAGCCTGAGGTCGGCTCTGGGCCTCGTCCCCTTCATGTCACCGGGTCTCCCGGGTCCCAACTCATGAAGGAGCTTTACCCTCCAAGTTTGGGCCCCTGCGCTGGAGGCGTCAGGTCCTCAGTTGTTCTCCAGCCGGAGCAGTTCCCAAGGCTCAGGGGTCAACTCTTCACCCCCTGATCAACGAACAGCCAAACACACACACACACACAAGGACACACATAAAGACACACAGACAGTACGTACACACAGACACACACAGACACACAAAGACACCACGAAGCACACTCCCACCAGTTCAGAGCGAGAGGCCTGCACTCCAGCCCTCCAGGCATAACCCTGCGGGTCTGCAGGACTCCGGCCCCACCAGCATAACAGCCCCGGCTTCAGAAGGACCAGAGGGGCCAACCCAAATCCGACCCGGTGGAAACCGGCCTGTACCAGGGCAGGATGGGGGCGGGGAGACGCCGGGGTGGAGGGCCCCTGGCCAGCAACCCCCCCACCCCACCTCTCCAAGAGCCCAGACGCAGGGCAGGCCCACAGAGGGTGAGGAGGCGGCGGCTGAGCTCCCTGGAGCCTCTCAGCCTTAGGCCCTGTCCACCACCGCCCCCAGGCCTGCAGACCTGCCCCGCTGACGTCAGGACTGGGACGTGGGGTCCGGACCAGGCAGGACAGAGGCTCCTAAGACCCGTGCCCACGCCGCGGACGCTGCTGGGAGCCCTGGCGGAGGGCCTGCTGCGTCCACACCGCCCTCCTCCCTGGGCAGCTGTGGGCTGACGGGCGAGGGCGGCGCCTGACCAGACCGGGTGCCTCAGCGCCTGCCACCCAGAGGGACAGGCTTGCTGGTCCTCGTGTCCCCTTGGCCAGTGCGGCGCAGACAGCCTCCCGCAGACCCGCTCAGCCCAGGCGGAGACCCCCGCCCAGACGGCCCCCAGGAAGAGGCGCGCTGCTGTCCACTGGCTCTGAGCCATAGCGCGGGGCCTCGGCCCTCGCTTCCAGAGCCTTCCACTCAGAGTCTGTTTCAGGTGCGGCCTGCCCCCGGCCACACAGACATGGAGGTGGCCGAGGGGAATCTGGCTCCTGGGGAGCCAAGCTGACCTCTGGGAGGTGTGGCCCTCCGGGTGGGGGCACATGGGAGAAGGGAGGGGGATCTGGAACCCCTGTCGATCCCACAGAAGGAACTGCACTGGCATCTCTGCCCAGCACCCCTTCCCCGGGAAGGGGGCGGACGGGTTCCCCACACTTGCTCCCAGGTCCTCCCAGACCATTCGTGACACTGCTCATCCCCCGAGGCTGGGCCGCTCCTGGGGTGAGGCTGTGCGGTCACCTCACCTGCCCACCCCCCTCCAGCCCTGCGCGCTCGGCCGAGTCGGTGACCAGACCGGCTGGAGGCCCCCTCCGGGTCGTGAGAGGCCAAGAGGCCGGGGAGGGCTACTGACACAGCCTCAGCCTGCGCGCCGAGGGGCTGCGTGTCTCCCGAGGGTGAGAAACCCCCCGCCCCGTCACCCATCACACACCTGCAGGTGAAGGGCAGTTCAGGACAGGTGCCTCCACTCCACTTCCGGGCTCTGGCCCAAGGTGTGCCAACAACCCGCATTCGCTTTTTTAAACTTAGCCCACGTTGTCTTAATAGCAGCGTCAAATAATAGGTCCTTTGTTCTCACAGAGTGGGAACGACAGAAAATCACTTGATTGGTCCTCGGCTGGCACTGTGCCCTGTAACTCCTGCAGCACTGGAGCCCAGCTGTCCTTGGCCGGGCAGCCGGGCAGTGGCCGCGGGCTCAGCACAGTTTCCACACCCGAGGGCCGGACCGGGGAGCGGGTGGGGTGGCCCAGACCCTGCCTGGGTCCCCCAGCCCTGAGCGTGAGCAGGGGAGGGAGGGGCAGGGGGGAGGGAAGCCTGAGCTCCGACAGCCGCCCCAGGAGAAGAGGTGTGTGGGTGTGGGGGGAGTCCTAGGGTGGGGGGCTCCCCTTTCTCCCACCTGCAACGTCAAGGACTCGGGGTGATGCCCTCCTTACACGTCAGCGTGAGGATGAAGACAGCAAGAGCCCGGCGGAGGGCGTCCCCGGGGGCTCAGGCCAGGGCACTGGGCACCGAGGACGGGCAAAGCAGCGGGGCCAGAAAGGGCAATGACGTGCGAGGAGGGCCTGGAGGGTCGGCCTGACCCAGGCCCTGCTGGGGGGGAGAGCAGCCCCAAGCAGGGCGGTGCCCGCCGGGAGTCCAGCCAAGAGGCGAGGCTGCGGCCCGCGGAGGTCCTGGCTCCTGTGGGGAGGAGGGTGGGGGGCCAGTAAGCCCAGGCTGGGGTCCTGGGGGAGCCTGGACCGGCCCCCTCAGGGTCCAGGAGACCTGGCGCCTCTCACGGCTGCCGGCCACTCTCGCCGGGACTCGCGCTCCCTTTGTCGAGGCACTTACTTCCCTCAGCACAGACCACATGCCGCAGGCACCCCAGAAGTAACGCACGGCTCTGACTCACGCTGCCCCGCTCACAGGGCGCCTGGGTCCGCCGGAGTGGGACAGCCCAGCCCGTCTGGGGCGCGCCCTCCGTGGCGGCTGTTTGAGGGGTGCCGTGGGGAGGGTCCACTGCGGTTCCAGGGTTGAGACCACAGCTCACTCATCAGGTGCCACACGCACCCCTCCTGGAGCCCAAGAAATGGCTCCCGGGGCCAAGAGGGTGACCTGAGAACCAGCGGCGGTGACAAGTGTCCAGTCCGCCCTGACCTAGAGCTCAGAGCAGATCGGATGGAGGCATGTGCCCCACGCCCATCACCCTCCTCAGGGTTCGGGGACCGAAGGTGAGTCGCAGGTAGAAGTTCAGTGATTAAAGGCAGGGGTGGGGGCACCGGGGAAGGACACAGCGAGGGGCTGACGGGAGGGCTGTGCAGTCACACAAGCACATCGACCAGACAGGAGGAACCGGCCATTTCCTCGGTGGTCTCCAAGCCCCCTCCCCACACACACCGGAATGTGACTTGGCCTGGACCCTGAGCTCCAGGAGCAATGAGGTCAGAGGGCGCCAGGGGCTGTCACCAGCCAGTCCTCGCAGACAATGGCCCAGGACTCAAATTCCTGTCCAAGCCCCACGACAGGGAGACCGCTGATGGGGGCCGTTAACGCCAAGGTCCCCAGGGAGAGCGCGGAGGACGTGCGGTACAGATCAACACCAGGTGGACCCCAGCTCGACACCACGCAGCGACCCGCGGCGACCCCAAGGCCAGCGCCTGGGCAGCCCTGCCGCCCGACCACCGGCCACCGCCTGACACCCACCCGACGCCCGACGCGGAGGACGCCGCGCCCTGAGGGGACCGCCCGCACCTACCGTAGCGGCTCGGCTCGCGGCTGTAGCGCAGGATGGGCAGCGCGTCCATCGCCGGCGGCTCCGGGGAGGCTGCGGGGTGCGAGTCAGGCCCCCGGCAGGAGCTGGAGCTCCGGCTGCCGCCGCCCCCGGGTCTGGGCCCCGCGTGCCCCGCCCCGCCCGCCGCAGGGGTCACCACGAAGCGCTGGGACATGGTGGCCCCAGCGCCAGCCCCAGCCTCCGGGTCCGGGCGCGGCGAAGCCTGCGGGGACGCGGGCGGGGACGCGGGCGGGGACGCGGGCGGGGCCCCGGGTGGGGGGCGGGGCCGGGCGGGCGCCGCGGGAGGAGGCCGGATGGACCCTGAGCCGTCAGGGACCCGGGAGTGGGCGGGGGCGGTGTGGGCCCTGGGGGCGCCGGGGGCCGGGCGGGGCAGCAGGGAGCGCGGCGGGGGCGAGGGCACCAGGGAAAGCCGTCGGGCAGCGGGCGGAGGCGGTGCCCACCTTCGCCGAGGTCCCCTGCCCGCCGTGAGACACGGAAACCTTGATCTGGGAGCCACAATGGTCCCTTCAGAAGAGCGCAGCCTCGGGGTCTCCTTACAAGACCTTGGAGACCCCACCCCAGGCGCCAGGGCTCAGCGCGCCAGGGCCTGGTCTGGGGAGGGACAGGTCAGGGATGCAGGAGATCTGGCTTTGGTCTGGGAAGGTTGACCACCCCAGCGCCAGGCAGTGGCCTGGGGACCACTGAGGATGCCCACTGAAGGCCAGGACCAAAGATTCCAGGGGTGAGTGAGGGTGGAGGCCTCCCACGGGGAGGGTCCCGAGGGAGGGAGCCCTGGACATTTGGTGGGCATTTCCACCCCCCGCCTCTGGCCTCTTGGCCACCAGGGCCCAGCCATTCAGTCCCAGGAAGTCAGGCCGATGGCCTCCCTCAGAATTCTACCTGGTAGAAGCCCCCGGGAGGGCGGAGGTGGGGCTGGGGAGCCAGGAAGGCCCCGGGCGGGAACCAGCCCCTCTGCTCGCGGACGCCTGCAGGAGGCCCCAGGGGTGCTCCAGTTTGCTTTCCCTCCACGTCTCAGGTTAGTCTACCACCACCTCACACGTACCTGGTAGCAATTCATTCATTCATTCATTCATTCATTCATTCAGCGAATATGTATTGGTGCCTAGCAGTGCCGTAAGGAGGCAGGAATCCCTGCTTCTTTGAAGCCTGCATTCTAGAGGAGAGGCAGCGATAAGAGCTCTGATTAAGAGGCAAACAAAGAAGGGGTCTGGGGGATGAAATTTTAAATGGGGTGTCTGGGGTGGCACCAGGAGGAGGTGACATTCAAGCAATGACTTGAAGGAGGTCGGTGGTCAGCTGTGTATGGCTTCTACTCACTCACCTCATGATCCATGATGGCTGCTCCTGGTCCAGCCATCACATTTGTATTCCAGCAATGGGGGGAGGAAACAGTGGAAGGGCAACTAGCACCCTTCCCAAGAGCATGACCCAGAAGTCGCACACAGCACCTTTGCTTAACCCGTTATCCGGAACGTAGTCATGTGGCCACAGCTGCCCATTAGGAAGACTGGGACATGTACCTGCCAATGTTTGGGGCTCTGCTAACAAGGAAGGATGAGAGGTTAGGGTTAGAGGCAGCTGGAGCACAGGAGGAGAGACCGAGGGCAGTGGACGGTGACGCCTCCTTTCTTGTACCCATTCACATGGCAGCAGAGGGGATGACCAGGCCCCAAGCTCTCCCAACTGCAGGTACACCTGGCCACCCCCATCTCATTCCTGCACAACCTTCTTGGGCTCTTCTGGGTGCTCTGGAGCCCTCCTGGCAGGAGGGGGGCCTCCACAGATCCCAGGTTTTCCGTGATTCACGGGGATGGCGGTCCTGCCCCTCCCCCACCCCATTCATCAATATTTTCTAGGCCATTTTTGCCCATTGATTTTTTCTTTTTCCCCCAACATGAATGTTTGAATCATTGTGGAAAGTTTTCCCCCAAGTACCTTCATGTTTTGGTTGAAAAGGCATTCAGTCTAAAAATAAATTTGCTGAGAACTGTCTTCATGGTGTCTAACCTTTCTACCCAGGTTCTACACATCTTTCTCATAAATTTAAGTCATATGTGTTCACATTTTTTGTTGCTACTGTAATGGATCTTGCAACTATGCTGAAATCTATTAATAAAAACAGAAACAAGACAAACATTATTGGCAGTTGTGTATTTATTTTGTAGCCTGCTATCTCCCAGAGCTCTAAAGTCTATTATTCACTTGTTTTTCTAGTTTCCTCTGTGATTTTGCTGGGAATCTTTTTACCTGTAAAGAATGATAGCTTTGTCTTTCTTCATTGCTTTTACCTCTTCTGTTTTCTTCCCCCCTTTTGTCCTTGTTTTGGAATTTTCTAGAAATTCCAGGGAAATAAATAACATGCTCGCTAGAGTTCCTTGTCTGGGCAGAACTGAAATGGGAAGAGCACTGGTGGTCATCACCAGTCATCAGAAGCCCCCCGATCCGGGAAAGGACCACTGAGCTCCGCTCAGCCCCGAGACACCACCCCTAAGACCGGAGGCGTCCTGGACGGGCTGGACTGTGGAGGCCTGGAACGAAGCTGCCTTCTCTTCCCTCTGTCCAGGGCGCATCAGGTGAGGGGCCCTCCCGGCCTCTGCCCGAGGACAGCCTGCATCCCCAGACTTCCGTCCACGACGCCCAAAGTTGCTTGGTCCAGCCAGGCTCCCTCTCCGCCCACCCAGTCCTTCAGTGCGTGGCTGGAAATCCGGAAGACTCAGGCCATGCCGACCTCGGCTAGTGAACCTCAGGCGAACGGGCTCACTGCATCCCCCAGGTCCTCGGCACCATGTGGGTGGGTCCTGCCTGTCCTGTGGCGTGGCTGGGACCTGACCCGTGGAAGCCCACGTGGCTCCAGATCCCGGCTCTACAGCAGCGAGAGAGGGGAGATGGAAAATATCTGTTTCTTCTTTAAAATGTTCAAAACAGAGAAATGCAGCCTGGTCCACGGAAGTTCTCTTGTGCATGGTGAGTGGAGAGGTGAAGGCTGGAGGGCGGAGTGACCGGGGATGGAGCATGTACAGATGGGACCAACTGGCCATCACCCTGCCTGCCCCTCCTCCAGTGCACGACATCCTGCTGCCGTTCTCATCACCTCTGCCTTTGCACACTTTCCTTCTACCGTCTTGGTCTGAATACTCAGTTTAAGAAACCTGATCTGCATTGTGTCTTGGCAAATAAAGAGAACACTGAAGACTAGAATTTTCCTCTGAAAATAGCTTTGGCCTCATCGCTGAGGTTTATCTTTTCTGGACATCCTCTCAATGTCACTGTTTTATACGTAAACTATAATTATAATTTTAATCTCATCAGCTAACAACAAGTTTATAGCCTCTAATTTTAAAAATTTGTTTTTTATGTCTGTGTGTATTCATTGATTTACTAACTGAGGTCTAACGTATGGGCAGTACGATTCACCATTTCCCGGCGGAGTTCCCCAGGTTCTGAGGAATGGGACCAGCAGGAAAATGGAAATGGAAAATTGCAAAGCAGACATTAGAAGTGCCCATCCTGGCCGTAAAAGCATCTTAGGGAAGCACTTGTACGCACACAGTCTAACTTCCAGAAGCCAGGCCTCCAGGCTGCAGTCATGGCAAAGCACGGGCTCTTCAGGGGGACCCAAAACACACAGCTTCAGAGTCGTTTGTGCACAGAAGATGGTGAGCGGCAGGCACGTCTGCGTGGGACTGCGTGCGTGTATGTGGAGGGGCTCTGGGCGTCCATGAGGGTCAGTGTGCCATCAGTCGTCCGAACAGGAGCCCCCTCTGCCCCTGCTGCTGGCCTGACCACCTGGCGGTCACTCCAGGGGCTCGGACCGCACAGACCCCTCTGATGGCAGTGGCTGTCCTGGGCTGTCCCGGACCGCTGTGACCAGAGCAGAGGAGCCGACAGCTCGGGTGACGGCAGGACTGTCTCTAGCGGGTGCGGACAGCCCAGGGCCCTCTGTCAGCCTCCCAGGGAGGACTACCCCACTACACGCGTGTGCGTGCACACGCACACACGCACACACACGGGGTGCCTCGGGGCTTCATTCCGTGTCCAGGGAGCTCCTCCAGGCAGCTTAGGGAGGCCCACGGTCAGAGGTCTGAGCAGCTACTCCAGGGGTCTGGGCTCCGCTACCTCACTCCGCCTGCTGGGAGACCCTGGGGGGCTCGTCACAAACCTGGAGGCTGCACCGCACCCCGACCCCCACCGTCAGCAGGTCCTGTGAGGACCTCAAGAAGGTGAGTGTCCCCAGGTAACATCTCCCCCACCCCAGGAGCAGTCTCCCGGGCAGAGAGTCGGGAAGTGAGCAGAGGTTGGACCCCAGGGGCGGGACAGAGGAGGAAGAGACAGACACAGACACCGAGGAGGGAAACAGATGGAGAGACAGAGACAGAGAGAGACAGACGGGGAGGGGCAGGGCCTGCTGGCCCTCCCGCTGTCCCCTGAGCCGGGCGGGCCCTGCGTGACCGATGCCCTCCTAGCCTGTACAGCACAGGGCGTGCTTGGGCCTTGGGACCCCTCTGGTCCCTCGTGGGGCTGACTTTCCTTCGGAGGTGAAGAGAGGACGGGGACGGGGAGAGAGGAGGCGAGGGGTGTACAGCGCCGTCGGGGGGGGGATCGCCCCTCGGTGTGTGAGGCCAGCCCCCTTAGCCCCCGGGCAGCCCGTGGGCACGGCAGGGGCCGGCTGGAGCTCGGGCTGAGCCTCCCCAGGAGACGCCGCTTGGAGGGCGGGCGGGGTGGGTGGCGGCTTCTGAGGTCTGGGGCTCAGACGACCTCCGCCCACGTGTCTCTGGTCATCTCACCAGCAACCCCGGCTTTCGATTTTGTTTCACCTGTGACAGTGCCTGTTAAACACGAGGGGGAAGGCCCTGTGAGCTGGCGCCTGCTGGGGCCCCAGCCGCCTGGAGGCTGACAGCAGACCTGCCGCCCGGGCCCAGGAGCAGCCCCGAGCCCCCCAGGCAGCGCGAGTCTGGGGTGTGGGAAGCCTTCAGCGTGGACCTGCACCTGACCCCACAGGCAGCCGTGAGGTCAGACGGGGCCGCGGAGGCTGCTGGGGCCCAGGCCCCGCGTCCAGGGTCTGAGCCCTGCGGTCGCAAGCCCCGGGCCGGTCCCCCCGTGGTGGCGGCGAGGAGGCCTCGCGGCCGGGGCTCTGTGCGTGGACCCGGCGCCCCCGCGGGAGCTGGGCCGTCGCAGGCAGCTCCCTGCAGCTCTTTACTGCGGGGGTCTGACCCTGCGGAGGCACGCGGCTTGACCCGACGCCCGCCCCGCCCTGGCTCGGCCCCGAGCGCCACGCGGTCCAGCCCACCTGTGTCGTCGGGAACAAAACCCAGTCGTCAGAGGGTCTCACCTGCGAGTGACCCTTTCATTTAACAGGCCCAGGCCCCTCCCTCTGTGGACACAAGCCTGATGCTCTCTCACACCGGCTGAAGGCAGAGCTTCCCGGGGCTCAGACCGGACCCACCCACCTCTGTGGGGCACGCGGTCCGCCCGTGAGGGCGGGGAGAGGACGGGGCACCCGGTCCTCCTGCTCTGCTGCTGGGTCCCCTGAAGTGGGCGTTCTCTCTGCTCCTCGGCCGTCTTTCTATCGCGCGCCCCGCATGCTGGGGCCCAGGCCCTGGGGGCGGGCAGCGAGGCCGCGGGTCCTCCCACCGCCCCCGTCCGCACAGCGGCCCCTCCGTCCTGCCTTCTGAGCCCAGATCTGGGAGCCTCTCCTGCTCTCCTGAACGCTCAGGCAAGTTCACAAAGGAGTGAAGATTGCATTATGACAGCCGCACCAATAACGAGTCAAGGTCGGCTGTCAAGTGTAATGAACTAACGGACGACGCTCCGAAATCCCGGTGGGGAGCTGCAGCCTCTGTCCTTTCCAACAAATTTGTCTGTAACCCTAAAACTGCTCTAAAAAATAAAGTCTGCAAGTTAAAAAAGTCAAGTGAGTGGGGCAGGCAGCGACCGCCAGGAGGGGCTGGGGGCACAGGCGTGACGTCCAGGCCTCACGTGCCAGGCCCCCCACCGGCCCAAGGCAGGGTCTCCCCATCCAGGACCGAGGCCCCTGCCAGGCGGGTCACGCGCAGCCCCCATGTGAGCGGGAAGGAAGGCGCGCGCTGGGCCCTGCTCCAGCCTGAGGCTCTCGTTCTGCAACCCTGCGAGGGCCTGAGGGGGCGTGGCCTTCCTGGGCCTGGCAGGGGGCCCAGCCCGACACGGGTAAGGGACCGACACGGGTAAGGGACCGCGCAGTGCGGCTCCCGATGGGGCACCCGCCTCCCTCCTCAGGCCGCAAGGGGACGCTCCCGTTTGCTCTGGACAGGACGCCAGGAGGGGCTCCTTCAGGGCTGCCTGGAACTGCGGGCCGAGGTGCCCTGGTGCTCCAGGCAGAGCCAGGCGGCCAGTCTGGGCTGGGTCCCCCCACTGTCCTGCCCGCTCTGTGGCCGGAGTGGCTGATTTCCATCCCGCTCTGTCACGGGCTCCCTGGGAGCTTTCGGATGACGGCCCCTCACGGCGGGGGGCTTCCTGCCCCAGTGGTGCTGTGTTGGCCAGGCTGGTTTGTTTCCCGGTGTCACCATGACGGGAACATGCCTGGCCGGCCCGCTGGCCCTGGAGGAGGAGAGCCGGGAGCATTTCTGGACGCACCTGCAGCCTGGCGCCACGGCCAGATGAGCCAGCAGACGGCGACGCGTGAGGGAAGGTGACAGTCGTAGTTTTGGGCAGCAGCTAAGGAGCGCGTGCGCTCTCTAAGCCTTGGCTTCCCGGCTCACGAGGGGGGATAACAGTGAGGCCTCCTCCTCAGGGCTGGCTCGAGGGTGAGGTGACTCAGGTCCTGGGAATTAACTGCACGCGCAGCGAGCTTCCAGTGAACGGGGTCACCGTACAGGCCGCCAGGACCAGGTGAGATGTCAGGCCGCCTGGTGTGTCCTAGCTCCGTAGAGTGTCGTGTGACGCTCTGGGCTCAGAGCCGGGGTTTGCGTGTCCCAAGCTGTCGAGTGTGCTGTTGTGAGGAAGACCCGCTCCCCCAAGGCGGACGCGTCACCGTCACTCCCTCACGCCTCCCGGTTTTGGTTTCAGATGGAGACAGGCTTCCTTTAGGGCTCCAGGCTGCGAGGGCCACGCCCACCTTGTCTGCAGAAGATGAAGCACCCATTGGGCCCACTGCTGCCTGTGGTTCGGTGGAAGGCTTGGCCCCCCGTTAGCAGCTCTGAGACATTTCCTGGAGGGGGACGGGTTCAGGGTTGGGTGTGTTATGGGGACGGCACTGCCCTCGGGAAATGGGGGCCCTGCCGGCTGCAGGACGCAAAGCCCCTACTTGGGGGGGCTTGGTGTCCCCAGCCCCGGGCAGGGGCATCTGCTGAGCAGCCCATCCAGCCTCAGCACTCCCTTCCCCTCAGCAGGGAGCACAGAGACCCACAGCGGCCACCCCATCCCAGCCCTGGAGTTTGGGACACTCCCCTGGGCCCTGGAGCACAGGGGCCGCTTTCTGTCCCAGCTGCCCAGCCCAGCCCTCTGTGGCTGGCCATCAGGAGCCCAAGGGAGGGGTGCAGTGAGGGGGTTAGGGGTGAGGCTGGGGTGTGGGTGTGATGGAGGGTGCTGGGCTCTGACACCAACTGGAAGTGGTTCATGCTAAAGACTGAGGGGTTGATGGGGGCCTCAGGAGGGGTCAGGAAAGCCGCCCCCCCCCCCCCGCCTCTGAAAGATGATTCCTGGCTGGAGGGTCCTCATTGTGCCAAGAAGGGGTGCCCCAGCCTTTCTGGGTAAGCAGAGGTGGACCCCGTACATGCAGGGCCACAGCAGGTGCCCCCCAGGGTCCGTATGACAACCCACGGGGGAGGTGGTTTTCTTTCGGTTTCACCCTCCCGACTTTTAGAATGTCCTCCTTAGGCTCTGCACCATCCCAGTGCCCACTGGATGGTACCCACCAGCCCACCACACCCCTCTCGGACGACACAGCTGCCTATGGCCCTTGGTTCTCCCCGTAGACACTTCTGTATTATTTCCTGCTTTGCTCCAGCACCCAGGATGGTGTGCAGTGCCTCTGACATTCAGAAACTAATGTGGAATGATGAGTGGATGGATAGTGGATGAATGGAGGGATGAGCGGATGCAGGGATGATGGGTGGTGGGGTGAAGGGGTGGATGGATGATGGATGGATGGATGGAGCGAGGGATGAAGGATGGAAGGACGGATGATGGACGGTGGATGGGTGGATGGATGGATGATGGACGGTAGATGGGTGGATGATGGGTGATGGATGATGGATGGTGGATGGATGGAGGGATAGATGGTAGATGGATGGTGGGTGGAGGGATGATGGATGCAAGAATAAATGCCTGGAACTCCCCCTTATAGTGCAATTGGCACTCAGTAAATGTTAATTTTCATTCTTCTTTTCTTCTGGAAAGTGTCAAAATGGCTGTTGTTTGCCCTGGACCCTCATGGTTGTTTGGCTTAAGTTCCACATCTCTGCCTTGAATCGTGTGCTGAGGGAGGGTAGTGTGACCGCCCTCGAGGAGTTTAGATGAGAACAGGGAGGGAGAGAAAGGTAAGGAGCCGGGCGCACAAGAGGAGGACCGTGGCCCAGGTGTGTTGGGGGAGATGCCAGGACTGGTCCAAGGGGTGCTGGGCTGGCCCTGAGGCTGCTGGCGTTGTCACTGAGCGGGGCTTGATGGGAGCCAAATCCGGGGGTGGGGAGACCACACAGGAGGGGCAGGTTGTGGCAGTGGGGCGGCCTCCTTGCCCTCCGTCTCCACGGCCGTCCCCTCCCATCACTCTGCCCTGCTGGGGAAGCCCGGGTTTGCCCAGGCACCCGCCCCTCTGGAAGGACTCCAGCAGGTGCCGGGGCTCTGAGCCCATCTCTATAGCCCCACCCCCTTGCTTTTGCTGGTTTAGGTGATGAGGGTCTGGCCAGTGAGCTGTGGGGTAGGGGTATGTGGGGCCCCATGCCTGGGTGTGGGGTCCGCCTGCTTGCTACTCTGCGACCAGTACAATGGGAGATGGCCCTGGTCCCTACCTGGGTTCATTCAGCCGCAGGGTCCGGTCAGCCTCAACTGGGCCTGTCCTGGCTCTAGGATCGGTCTCGGGGGACCCCAGGGTCAGGGTGCTCAGAACCCCCCTGGTGGGCCTGTTTGGCCTCCCCCTCCGGAAACCCCAGTCCACCGCGGCCACGTTGCTCCCAGGTCTCCGGGTCAGCCCTCGGCTGTGGGCCCCTCCCTGCAACAAGACCTGCCCCACTTTGGATGTGCAGACACGGAAACTTGGGCCACCTGACCCACCGCCTGGCCCAGCATGGTGACTGGATCCCTTGGGCTCCTCCAGCCCCTCGGTCCCTTGGGAGGTCAGGTTTCCTGGGCTGGGCGTCTCAGCCCGCTGGAGTGAGGGGGACCCGGGGTGACCCTGGCCCTGAGCCTCCCCGGGGCGCCTCCCATAGCTTGGGGGTCACGTGGTGCTTTGGAGCCTGTGATCCTCAAGCCTCAAGGGACTTCAGACGCCGGTGGCTCCGCCTCCCACGCTGGGTGGCCTGGGCGCTGCCCGCAGATGGACGGTCTGAGCCTCAGAGTGTCCCCACGCCACGGCCAGCCTGCTCCTGGAGAAGGTCTGAGACAGAACACAGCCGGTGCTCTCAGCCTGCTTCTCCCACCCATCCCTCCGTCCACTCATCAAGCAGCCATTCCAGCACACAGCGCCTGCGGCAGGCGCTCCAGAGCCAGGCCTCCTGGGCCTAAATCCGCACCGGCCAGAGGCAGCAGGTGCCCAGCTTCCTCCAAATTCTAGAGCACCGGGTGGTTGTGAGGTTACAGAGCCACGCCTGTCATCCCATCAAGGGTCCCGGCACCGTGACCACTGAGGTCAGCCGGAGCCTGCAACCGCGGGGCGCAGCTGGGCAGGAGGGGGCCAGGCGGCGCGCCTGAAAGACCACCCTACGGGGGACGGGCCACTTCGGAGCCTCTCTGAGGCCTGCTGCTCATTAACTCACCGTGGGTGCATTTTCTGGTGACATCATTGGTAGATAAATGACACTTTTGTGAATGTGGCTTTACGTTCGCTGATTTTTTAAACTTAAGGGAACTAGGTCACATTTGAAACAGAAATAAGAACTAAAATCATACTGTGTTCAAAATAGTTGGCCTTCTGTCATGTTCTGCCCCAATCTTTAAATTGTATCTGGTGTGTATCTGTTTGTCACCTCGAATCCATCTGGGAACAGAGAGGGCTATAAAAGCCACCAGCCATTTCAAGTGTCCCAGGCCATCCCTGTGGACGTGGCATGGCAGCTGTAGACGCTCCCACTTGGCCGTGGATGGAGACTTCCGCTGGCCCCCTGGGACGTTTCTATGAACTCGGGGGCCCTGGTGGGTAACTCTTTGGAAGCCACCTGAGAAGAAGTGTTCTTTGAAATCTTCTTTCTTCTTTGAAATCTTTTCTGAGCCGTGTGGGATGTTGACAAAAGCAGAGACTAAATGGTTGAAGGTAGAGTGTGTTTCAATTTTAAAGGGCCTTTGAGAAGAGCCAGCTGACCCTCCGGAAGGTTCCGGAGAGGGGAGACGCCCAAGACAGAGTCAGCTGCACGGAGCTTTAAGGGAAAGTCACAGCCTCGGGGACAGAACGGCGGGCGTCAGCGGGAGAGCAGAGCCTGTGTGGGCAGAGGAGGTGCCTGAAAGTAACCCCCAGTTTCCACGTGGCTTCACCAGCCGGCGGAGCCCTGGCACCCCACCCTGCGGCCTGGCCGGGGCCCTGGCCAGCCGACCCGGCACAGACCAGCTGGCTGGTGTGGTTCCCTTGGTCTCGTGGGGCAGGGGTCACCGTTGCGAGATGGGGCCGCAGGTTTGCCGGACGGTGGTTCCTGGTTCTCAGGAGGACTCACTCTCCGACAGGCGGCCAGGCATCCCCGCCCAACGCCATGGGTGGAGGACGGAGGTCCTCACGGCTGTGTGACGGGCGAGGCCCCCGCAGGCAGGAGCGCCGTCTTCGCGCGTGGCCTGGGCTGGCTCCTGCTTTGTTCTGGAAAGCCTCCGAGGGGGCCAGGGCCTTCGAAAGCCGGGGGAGGTGCAGGGCTGAGCTGCTGGGTGCGAGATGCCTGCCGGACCCCGGGCTAGAACTCAGCCCTGGAGCTCACTGGGGTGCTGCCCTGGGCGGTGTCGGGGCGGGGGGCATGCTCAGGAGGCCAGGGCCAGAGGGCTTGGAAGGGCTTGCTGACCAGGAGAGACTCAAGGAAGGCAGGGCCCCCCGTGCCCTGTGTTCTCAAGGCTGATAGAGCAGGTAGGCGAGGCTGAGCGGGCACCAGCATGTCCTGTCCCCCGGGGGCTCCATGGGGGTCCCTGCAGCATGGGCGGCCATCTCATCACCATGGCCAGGGCCCCGGCACTCCTGTCCCCCTATCCCTGCTGGCGTCTGGCCCCAGTCCATCACCCACTGAGGCCACCTCCCCTGCTCCCTGCACACCCAGGGCTGGTGGGGTCCCCTGGCCTCACTGTCACCCACGCTTGTTGCCGATGCACCCACAGTCCACTGCATGCTGCGGCTGTCCACCTGGCTCCCCGCGCCCACCAGCTTGTCAGCGGCCACGGTCTGTCTGTCCCTCAGGAGCTGACGCCTGCCCTCCAATGTCAGGCGGGCAGCAGACTTCGCAGACGCTTCGGACGCTCTCGGGAGACGGGCTCAGCTTCTTCGGGGCGGGGGGGATGCTCTGTGCTGTGACTGTCACGTCGAGGGGCCCGTGAGCACTGGGGTTGCAGGAGGGGGGGCGAGGAGGCCAGCACCGACCAGAAGCCCACGCGCGTGTGGGTGAGACGCTGTGGTCCCCCAAATGGCCCTGCCTGAGGGTCTGGGAGGCCAGGGCGGCCACTTGTGTCCCCCACCCCCGAGGGACTCTTGGTGAGCTTGGCGGCCGTCACGGACCTGGAGGCCAGCCCACGGGCACAGGAGCAGAGGTGCAAACTCGGAAGGCTGAGGCCAGATGCCAAGGATGTCACCCGGGTGGCAAAAATGCATGATGGAGGTGCATCCAGCCGGCGACCATGACTCCGAGCCCCACCCGCGGCCCTCGAAGCAGCCTGGGTGGGCAGAGACTTAGAGAAGAAGGCATTGAAAGCACGAAGGGAGGAGTGCTTTGGCGCCAGGTAACCCTCACCCAGTTCCAGGGCTGCAGAGCCAGCCGAGTGAGGGGGGGCTCCTGCGGGGCTGGGAGGGAGGCCCGCTCCTTGAGGTCCACCCAGCTGGACCCCTGGCAGGACCGCGTCTGCAGAGGACGGGGGGCCCCGGAAGCCCCTCTCCGCGGATCAGCTTCCACCGGCCTTTCCCTGGAGACCATTCCTCTGTGCGGAGGGAACAGACCTCCCCAGGGACGAGAAAACCTGTGTGAGCCCAGAGCCCCCGTCAGCAGGGTCACCTTCCAAGTGGCACGAGGCCGACCGTGGACTCAAGTGAAGACCACCCAGCAGACAGTGGGTGGCTTGCCCTCCGAGCTCGCGGGGCAGAGGGTTGGCCCTGCCACGTCACTCCCAGGCGGGCGGTGGGGGAGAGCGTCCCAGCAGAGAAGGGGTGCAGGTGCCCTGACGGGGGCTGCGGCCCCAGGTAGGCCGGGGGGTGGGGCTGGAAGGGGGCGTCCCATGAGGTTGGTGAGGGGAGCGCCTGGCCCCCTGTGGTTGGTCCTGAGCTGGAGACAGTAGAATCAGGGATGTTGGGCTCGTCGTAGGTGGTGGGTGGCTTCCAGGGTGGCCGCCGCAGGCCGCGGGGCCGAGCTCTGCTTTCACGGCTGGTCTGGCCACTGTCTGCATCTTCAGTGTCTCACATATGTATTAAAGTAGATGGCTACATGCACCCCAAGTTTCTCAGAGTGAAGGGAGTGTCCCGCTACTGTCAGCCCCGCCCCCGCCTGTGCCCAGAGCCCCTGCCCAGCTTCCCCATTCCCCCCTCCCCCCGCCCCGGGGCCAGGGCCCCTCCTGCTCACCACCACCCACCGCCGCCTCCTGGTCCTGAGTGCTACTGCAGGGCCCACCGGCCCCTTCCAACTGCCCCCCAGCCTGGGCCCTGCCCAGACACAGAGTGGGAGGGCCTTTGCTTTGGGGTGGGGGGGCATGGAGAGGGAGGCACTGGCGGATCTGCCCTGGAGCCCCACCCAGGAGCTGGGGCCTCTCAGAATGAGGGCGGGGGCAGCAGGGCCTCCCCAGCCACCGACTGAGGCGGCTCCCGGGGTTCTCACGGGCCTGCATGGGCGCTGGCGCTGATCTCAGGCAAATTCCAGGCAGAGTGAGCCCAGAGCAGAAACGGCCCGCAGGGCCTGCGTGGCAGAGGCCCCGATGTCCCGCCCCTGAGAGCAGGGAGCGCCCAGCGTGGGAAGGAGCCTGCAGGCATGTGCGGGAGGCCACGGGCCACAGACCGAGGACCGGCCCAAACGGCTGCCTGGAGGACCCCGTGTGACCGTGGACCCTGATGCCCGGCACAGCCGCGCCCCGGCCTCAGGGGCAGCCAGGACAGGAGCAGGTCTCAACCGGCCTCAAGGCCCTGCAGGAGGGGACGGCCACAAATGCCAACTCAGCTCAACTGTTAAAATCCAAAGTCAGGCCGTTACTTCCAGGCCTGGGGACACAGGGTCTGTCTGTGCGGGGCGCGCGCGGACCTGTCAGGGGCTCAGCCTGCCTGGGAGGGGCCTCGGCCCACTGCCCCCAGGCTGGCACATGCTGACCCCGCATGGGTCTGAGCCATCCCGCCTGAGAGGTTGGGCCAGGCCGGGCGCCATATACCGGTCTTCTGGCCATTCCCGCCCCGCAGCTGCAGAGCCCACCGCCTCCTGACTCAGGCCCTTGGGGGTGTCCTTCCTCCTCCTGCCTCCCAGGGCCCTCTGCTGTGACCCTTCCCTCTGCTGGGCAACTGCCCTGCCCCTGGAGCGCCCCCAGTTCCTTCCCGGCAGTGGGTCTGAGAGACAGACAGACAGACAGACAGAAGCTGGATGTCATTTCAGGATGATCTCCAGTGCTACTTGCTAAAGAATGAACATGTTTTCAACTTGAATGAGACTTTGGAACTTCTGCCTAAGCCTTTTCTCTTTCCCCAGAGGAGCGGCACTGAGAAGTTGTGTGAAAGTCCCAGGGTGGCCAAGGAACATGCAGCAAAGTGACCCTCGAAGGGCTGGTCCTCCTGCCCACTGTCTCAGCCTCCACGTGGCTGTTCTCGAGGCTGTGAGCTCGGGGCAGACGGAGCCTGGTAAGCGCCCGTTTCCAGATAGCTTCACTCCCATGGGTCCCACGAAGCGGGGGGCTAGGGATGGACGGTCGCGTGGATTATGCCTTCACCTCCCACCTGTAGGGCTTTCAGCAGCTGATTTGCAAACCTTAATTTCAGGGGAGTCTCGGGGGCCCTGCTAGTGTGCGTGTGTGTGTTTGTGTGTGCACGTGTGTGCCTGTGTCCCTCTGCATGCGCATGCAGTGTGTGTCTCTCCGTTTCTCTGAGTGTTTGTGCCCCCTGCTGGCCGATCCAGACATTACTGTCAGCGGCGCGTCCTGAGTGTGTGACCTGGTCCAGCCAGGACGGACTTGTCTGGGAGTGACCCTCACCCACCCCCTGCCCTGTCCCCCACCCAGGGCCTTAAGCTAGACTCCCATGTACCTGAGAGAGGCGACTGGGACTGAGGGAGGTTGGGCTCTTGCCCACGCTCTGCCCACCCCTGCCCCCGGCTGCCCACTTCATCCCAGCACCGCATCCAGATTTGGAAGGCGATCGCTGGGTCCCTCCTGGGTGGGGAAGGTCATCACAGTGAAGACACAGGGCAGCCTGAATAGGCTGTATTCATCAGGGGTGGTGCTTGGAATTAACCGAAACCCTGGTGCTTCCTGGGCTGTTAAAGGGCAGGGGGTCTTGGCGCCCGACAGGCTGCGCAGAGAAGTGTAGTTTTGTCTGCTTCATCGATGTTCACGCTGACAGTGAACTGTGGGAATGTCACTCCGAAAGGAACTGGGGACCAGCTGCCTTAGCACCCGATGGAGGGAGCTCGCGGTCCAGCGCAGGTGGCCTGGGACCATCTCCCTTCCTCTGAGAACTGCCCCCTCTTTCGGGGGACCCTCTTCCCCTCCAGCCACAGATCCAAAGGAGCCCCCAGCCAGGGCGGCTGACCGAGGAGGGCGCTGGTGACCCTGAGGGGAGCGGAAGCCAGCCCACCCCATCCCCTGCGGCGGGGGAGGGCGGGGGGCTTCCATGTGGCAGAGGACCTGCCATTCTCGGGCCTGCTCACGTGGGCCACAGGTCCTCCCTCTGGGTACAGCTGGCTGCACTGGGGGAGCCCCCCACGGGCAGGGTCTGCTCTGCTGTGTCCCTCCACCCTTTCCCCCAGGGACCCCACTCCACTTGGCCCCGCCAGGGAGGAGGCAGCCGCCCCGCTCTGTCCCAGGCTCAGTGACTGCCTCTCACTGTGGATGCGGCCCAGCCCCGGTGGCAGTTCTCTAGGAGCGAGACCCCCAGCCCCCAGGAAAGTGCTCAGAAGAGGGAAACGCGCAGACACCCCCCGCCAGGCCACCCTGCCTGCTCATCGCTTGGGCCTCTGTAAACTCTCTTTCCCCAAATTTAGCCCCCCAAGCTGATGCTTTCACCACCACCATTCCCCGCCTCCCCTCACTGTGCACACGGGGCGCCCTCCCCTCCTGAGAGGATGTCCAAAGTCCCGCCTCCGCGTGCCCCCCCTCCCCCCCCAACCCCGGCCTCAGCACCCACCTTGGCTTAAGGATTAGAAACAGCCCTGCGGTCAGGACAATAAGAGAGCCAGAGCCAGAGGAGCTGATCTCCGGCTGCCTGTGGGGGTTTGCTCCGTCCTTCCTCCACGCCGGTCCTTCCGGCCCTGCCTACCCCAGCTCAGCTGTGCCGTCCTGACCCAGACGGTGACGTCTCTCATTCCTGAGCAGCTCAGCCCTTTGGAGTCCCGCCTGCACGGGTGCTGAAACTTTCCCCTACCTTCCCCAGGGAAGCAAGGAGGCACCTCGGAGAACGCCTCCAGACACTCTCCTTGCCGTGGACTGAATTGTGTCCCTCCCTAAGTTCGTATACTGGGGGCTGACCTCCAGTGTGGCCGTATTTGGAGATGGGGCCTCCCCATGCGGTCATGGGGAGGGGCCCCGATCCCACAGTACTAGTGTCCTTGTAAGAGGAGGTCCAGGAGCTCTGTCTCTGCCCTGCGAGGACACAGGGGACAAGGGCGTCTGCAGCCAGGGAGAGGCCTCACCAGGAGCCGGCGGGGCTGGCACCTTGCGATCGGACTTCTAGCCTCTAGGACCGAGAGAATAGATGTCTGCTGCTTTAGATGTCTGCTCTTTCAGCCGCCAGCCTGCAGTGTTTGTCACAGTGGCCGAGCAGGCAGACGGTTCCCCCACCCCTGGGGTCCTTGGTGACCAGGAGCCACACTCCAGCCAGCTGCCATGTGGCTCGGAGGCCCCAGAAGCCAGAGAGGCCCCGGGCAGAGCAGCGGCCCCACTGGTGTCCCTGCAGGGAGCTCCCTCCCACTGCAGGGTGGGGACCAGCATTTTGCAAGTGGGGCACTAGGACAGCAGCAAGGGCGTGACCCTCACCCCCCAACCCCCCCCATGGCCCCAGGAGACGGAGGTCCCCTAGGTCAGCCCTGATGGGCAGCCCGCCAGCCCCAGGCCGTGCCCCACGCCAGCGTTGGGCTTTCAGCGTGCAGTCCTGCTTTCCCTCGGGTCAGCTGCTTCCGGGGGACAGGACGTGTCCCAGGGACCCCCTGAGCACGAGCCCATCCCTCAGTCTTTGCTGTGAAGTAAGATTCGGGGTCAGAAACACTGTGAGGAGAATCCTCTGAATAAACGTTCAGGCAGACGGGAGGGCGAGTGAGAAAGCCTCTGGGTCAGGGGAGGCTGGTGGACGCACCTGTCCCGCAAGGACGCGTTACCACCGTCTTCCAGACCACAGAGGGGGCCTGCTGGGTACTCGGTGCTGGACGGCACCCTGCAGTCAGCGGGGCCTCGGTGAGGGGAGGCCAAGCCTCCAACGCGCCGGGCCTCCTCACTGCCTCCGCTTCGCAGACCTGAGCTCCTCCGGGAAGGAGAGGGGCTGGTAAGAGGCTGTCCACCCACGGAGAGCGGCGTGTCGTCCACCTTCCTGCTGGGCTCTGGGTCCCCCTGGGGAGCACGCACGGGCGCAAACATCCTCTGGCCCCTGTGCGTCTGGATGGGTCCGTCAGCAAAGCACCTCCCAGGCCATCTGGCTGCCAATTTCCTGGTCACCTTCCTTCCAGGTCGGCCGTCAGCCAAACCAGCAGCGGTTGCCCAGGGACTGGTGTAAACGGTCCCTCTGGCCACTGCTCCTTCCACGCAAGTGAACGGCCAGCAAGTGGGAAGGCTGTGCTCTGCGTCCTGAAGGCTCTCCCCTCCCTGCAGGACCCCCCGTGGTCAGCACCCCGGCGGGGTGGGCTGGCCGTGCAGAGAGCAGGCAGCCCTGCAGCCCCTCGGTAAGCAGGATGACTTGCAGCTACAGACGAGGCACCTGCTGGGTCCAAGGTGCGGGGCAGGCACCGAGGCGGGGGCTGCTTCCTAACCTTAGGCAGGAGGTACCAGGAGCAGCCGCGTTGCTGCGTTTCTGCAGTTCTGTCGGAGCCGTCTCACCACGTCCAAAACACCGAGAAGGCCGCCAGGCGTCATCTCCAGGGGGATTGTCTCCACCCTCCGGCGAGGGGTCTCAGCGCAGGGCCCGGCCGGCCGCGGGCAGACCGTCAGCCGTGTCGGAGCTGGACCCTCGCGCCTGCCGCGCTCGCATCCTGGGAAAGCACGGCTCAGGGCTCAGCGTCTCCGACGGGTCAGCGTGTCCTGGGATCTGACGCCAGACAGAGTCCGGAGCTTGAGGGGGCGAGAGGGGAGGTCTGGAGGAGCCTCGGTACCCCTGGCAGGACCACTGTGGCAGGTGGGGGCCCGAGGGCCCTCCATCAGGGAGGAGACCCCCACAGAGTAGAGGCGTCCGCTGACCCATGTTTCCGGGCCCTCTGGGTTCTTGGACAGCAGGAGAGGGGCAGCAAGACCCTGCACACCTTCCCTTGCATGCTGAGGGCTGGGGCGGGGGGGACCATCCCTGCAAAGGGGACCAGCTTGTCCTGTCAGCACTTCAGACAGGAGCGCTGGGCGGGGGTCAGGCGGATCCCGGGACGGCCCTCCTGGACGGCCCAGTCTGGCCCTTTGGGCCGGCAGAGGCCCAGCGCTCTGAGCAGGGCGCGGCCGGCGAGACGGGGTCTGAGCCACGGTGACCGAGGGTCCATGGTGGGCCCGGGCCTCGCCCTGGGTCAAGGTGAAGCAAAGGGACGGGGCGTGGCTGTTGCCCAGGCAGAGTCCCAGGGCCGGGGGGTGGGGGCAGGCCACACCTGCCACTGAGTCACAGAGGGGAGGGCGGGGAGGGGCAGGGGGGAGGGGTCTGGCTTCCCCACCTGAAGCGTGAGGCTGGCGTCCGGACCCCAGAGTGAGCTGGGCCCCTCCTGGCTCAGGTGAGCGCTCAGGTGGGGAAGGGCTTTCCTGGGAGGCTGTCCCTCTCCCGGCCCCGTGGACTTCAGGGCGGAGGGTCGACCCTGCTTCCTAGCCACTGCTGACCCTGCCTTTCCCAAACCCCAGCCCGTGCGGTCCCTCCTCCCTCCTCCAACCTCTGACCTCCGACCTGTCCCTCCTCTGAAGACTCTGGTCAGGCTCCCTCGCTCCTTGACACTTTTGCCAGCCACTCACGTGTTCAGAGCTGACTCAGGCACTGCCCGCCCCGTGACCTTGCCCTCCGAACCCCGGCTGCCAGCCAGGACCACACCCGGGCCTGTGTCACATCGGACCCCAGCCCGGCCCGGCCAACACTGCAGCCCTGGGAGCGCAGGGCAGCTCCTGACACCCCGGGCTCTCCGGCCGCAGCGCCCACCAGCCAGCTGTGCTCACCACGACCCTCAACCTCGCCCAGCCCTCACTGGTCCTCCTGCTCTAGAACCTTCTCCCCGGCACCCCCTCCAAATTTCCCAAGTCTGCTCTGGGGGGGCCCATGCCCGGGAGGCCCTCTGACGCTCAGGAGGGTCCCCAGAGCTTGGTTTGCTTCCCTTCCCCCACCTCAGGCTTTCAGTGGTGTCCGCAACCCTGGCGTCCAGCCTGACCGCCTGCCCCTGAGCCCACCTCCGTGTGCCGCTCCCCCGCCAGCCCTGCCCCCGGCGAGCTGACTAGGCCTGGGCTTATCTCCACGCCTCCTTCCCTTCCCGGGCAGCTCTCCTGAAGGCACTAACTTTCCTGTACACGAATTCTTGCAAACTGCGCGCCGTGTGAGCTGGGATCTGCTCAGAGCCTCCTTCTCCGTCTAACTCTTTTCAGTTACCTCGTCAGAGCCGCTCTTGGCTTCCAACCATGGGCATCCCTGAGGTCGGCCCGTCCGCACCCAGGAGCCCCCAGGTCTGTCCTCCAGGGGCGGCAGTGGAGGGGCGGTGGGTCACCTCCCCCACCTCAGGAGGCGCTGGCACTCGGGGGTGGCATCTTCGCAGCCCCCCTCCTGTGTCCCTCCCAGTGTCCCCAAGGCGTACGCATCCAGGCCACCCCCCGGCAGGGGCCCCCTGCCCTCTCCACTCACACCCCCCTGCAGCCAGCACCGTCTCGTCTCCAGGAGCTCCGAGGGGCCCCCCAAGCTGCCCGGCTTGATGACTCTCGCCTTCGGGTGGTTAGCCTGCCCTGCGGGCCTGACCCCAGCCCGCCTCTCCGGCCCAGCTCTGACCCTGACTCCCCTGGTCATCTCTGAGTGTGGGGACCCTGGTGTCCTCACCCGGCTCCTCTCCACGCCACCCAGCCCCACAGTGGCCCGTCCCGAGTGGCGCCTGCACGCAGTATGTGCTCGGGATGGGGCCGTGGGCCCGGGCGGTGCCACCGTGTTGAAGGCTGTCGGTGACCTCTTGGCGAGGCGTCGTAAGGCCCACTGGTGAGTGTAGCCCCACGGATGCCATCCCTTTGTGCGGCTGCGCCGTCTGTTACAGAGGCCATGGGAACCCCAGCAGAGTCCACACCGGGAGAGCCCGCGAACCAGCCACTCTGGCCCAAGGTCAACGTGGCTTCCAGTGAAGACTGTCTCTCGGGCCCTGGTGCCTAGAGAGCTGTGGGATCACGCAGAAACGGTTCCAAAACTGTTCTTTTGGGTGAACCTCGAACTTTGTTCTCGTGATAAAAATGTTCCCCCTAAACTACATTCCCTCCCGAGCACCTCTGTTTGGAGGTGCAGCTGCACCAGGGCCTCACCTGTCTGTCGAAGCTCAGCAATGCTCCTCAAGCCAAATGCCCCCTGAATGACGGTTCTTGCTCACGTGTGGCTGCCCAGGCCGCCAATACCCGCGCTCCGGCCCAGAGGGCGCTGTGGGGGCCTCCAGGGCGGCCCTGGGCGCCCCTCCACAGCAGACCCCCCGACCTGCTCCGTGCGATCTCTGTGCGCCTCAGGTCTCCCCAGGTGCTAAGTGAGGAGCCCTGCCCCCCACTCCCAGGGGACTCAGGGCCCCTGTAAGGAGGGGTGAGTGGCGTGGGCAGCCCCAGGGCTGGGTCTGCTGAGCGCATCCGGTGGGGCCCGAGGAAAGGCTCTGAGCATCCGGGGGAGCTGGGATGCAGGACAGGGGGCTGACTTTTGGGGGGAGGGGCAGATGCAGGGGCCTGAGGGCTCTGGACTGGTCTGAGGTGAGCTGGGGAGGGCACTGGAAGAGAGCTGAGGGACCAGAAGGTTTGGGGAGAAGGCACCTGGACTGGGGGAGTTGGGGTGCCATGTGGGGGTCCTGTGGGGACCCCCGCAGGGGCCACAGGTGCAGAGGCGGGGTCCCTGGACTGCCCCACCCTCCAGGGTTTTCCCCCAGGGACACTGGGTGCGGCAGGGCGCGGGGGGGGGGCGGGGGGTGGGGGTGCAGGGCCTCTTGGAAAAGTACTGGCCTGGGAGGCCGCTGAGAAGTCATTGCCTCAGGTTGATGGTTAATCAAGAGTCCAGGCGTGAAAACAACTTGACCTGAGCAGCCGGAGCTAGTGATAGCGGGGGAGGGGGGCCGTGACTGCGGGGGCTCACGCCTCGCTGGGGAGGGCAGGCCAGGCCGCCCCTCTGCTCCCAAAGCCCGGGGGTCAAGTGGCTGGACGTGAGGACCCCCATACACATTCTCGCCAGGGACCCCGGCACCCCTGTGCCCACCGTCTGCCCATTTCTCTGGGCTGCAGAGGGTAGGGCTCGGACGTCCTCCACTGCAGGTGGAAGGTGACGCAGCCCCTAGGAGAGGCCGGTGAAGTCCTTGTCCCAGCTGGGGGGACACGCAGATGGGGAGCCGGCAGAGGGAGCCCGAGCCAGCAGGGAGGCAGACGGGAAGCCAGTGGGTGCAGAGGCCAGCAGGAGGTGACTGCCTTGCATTCCCGCAGGAAATGGTGCCACTTCACGGTCACCAGCAGGAGGAGGAAAGATCCTCACCCCGCCTGGCAACGGCTCAGCCAATGAACAGCCTGTTTCCTCCGATGGGCTCTCTGGGTGTAAAAGCCCCTCACAACTCCCCTGCTTCCTGTAAAAGAAGGTCCTCTCCTGTGTCCTCCGGACTTGCCCCGGCTCCCCACGCTTGCGTGGCCAGGACTGCAATTCTTTGCTGCCCCTGAGTAAACCTGTTTTACTGGTAAAAATGGGTAATAAAAATTCTAATATGTCCCTACACGGGGGCTAGTGGGCAGTGTGAGTTTTATAGTGTGAGAAAACACAGTATGTTAACTGGAAAATGCAAAATGATACCGATTATGAATATATATTAGGATATACGTGTCATACGTGTGTATGCACGTATATATATACACACATACATATCAGAAGAAAAATGCTAAATTAGCTTTTTACAACCATCTATGGCTGGTGAAATCATGAATGCTTTTACCCATGTCTTGTATTTGTCCTGCATTTTCCAAATTACATTGCACATTTCCATTACAAAAATGTATTACTTTTATAATCACAAGTTATAAAAATATAAAAGTGCACATATTACTACTGACCTGACAAAACTTCTTTAGACCCTGTAGCTAATGCCTTGTCTGCTTTTTCCAACCACACAAAATAAGTCAGAGGGCTCTGTGCAGTGGACCCAGGGCTCCCAGGCGGACCACCCCCTCCCCAGGCCTCCTGGACAACCACGGCACCCTCCCTGCCCCTCCCACTTCTCTCTGCTGAGCTCTGAGGGCCGCTGTTATCATAACAAAGGCAGAATCACATTGCATCTCATCCCTGCTTATCTGGGGTTATTTCCTCAGAGACCCAGGTTGGTAACAATCAGTTCTCTAGATAACCCACCAGTAAACAAACAGGTGGGAATGGGACTCCAGGGGACTCCGGCCTCTGCCGGCCATGGTGAGCAAGGGTCCAAAGCCAGCATCCCTGGGTACCAGCTGCACTCAGGCGGGCGCCCTGGGGAGTCCTGCTGCTGGAGAGCGGGCCGTGGGGCGGCCCTTCCGGAGTGCAATGGGCGAGTGCGGCAGGTGCAGAGGCTGGACAGCCGGCACCGGCTCCCTCCCTCTGTCTCTGTCTCTGTCTCTGTCTCTCTCCTGCAGAGACAGTGCTCTGCTCCCTCTTCCCCTTAAGAAGACAAACGCAGAGCAAACACAGATAAAGACCAGGAGGCTCTCGGGCGGGGGTGGCTGGCGCCAAGCTGTGGGCTCAACTCTGGGCCCAGAAGGCAGTGAATCCAGCCCGGGGTGGGGGGAGGCGGGGACGGGACGGAGAAGCATCCAAGGTCCCGAGAGTCCCGGGGCCTCGACTCAGGAACTCGGGCCTTGTAATCAGCTCCTCCGTGAGGACACAGCACCTGAGAGGCAAAGGTGACTGCTGCGGGGATCAGGGGACCACACGGCCCCCCGCCTGTCACCCGAAGCCCGGGGGCGGCCGGGAGGGCAGGACTCAAGCATAGTCAATTCTGTCCGAGGCCCTGCTGTCCGGGGCTTACGGGCGCCGTCCTGCCCAGCCCAGGGAGACGGCACAGCTGGCTCATTTTCCCGAGGATTTGAAGGGTGGGCGTCCTCTTAACACAACTGAAAGAGAAATAGGAAGCTGGTCGCCAGCCCCGTTGAGATGGAACCTGATAGAAAAGATGCAAAATTGATCAGGGTGGGACCCACTTTATAAAGGCATCAACAAACCATCTGGTCCGTTTCAGCTACATTCTAAAAAACTTATGAAATTGGCAAAGATTAAGGACACTGATCCCCATCGTTGTGAAAGTGCAGAGAGAGGCTGTTCTTCTTCCTCTTGGCAGGAGCATGGGGCGGTTTGTGACCCACGACTGCTCTGGAGGTGGAGGAGCCAGGGCCCCGTGAGCAACTGGGATTCTGGACTGACTCCTCTGGAAAGGAACATAGCTGTAAAACCTCTGGGCTAACCTGCGGCAAACTGCACCCAGGGATACAAATAATTCCTGGAAAACCTGGGATCATCCCAGGAACGCGAGGTTGTTTCAAAGTTAAAAATCAAGCTGTATATTCACCACATTAAGAGAACAAAGGAAAAGGAGTTTATAGGCAACCGTTAAAACAAAAAAGGCCCCTCAAGGGTGACGAGGGGAGTAGCTGAAGGCCGGGTTTCTTCTGGGGGTGACAGAACGCTCTGACCTCAGCTGTTGCGACAGTTGCACAGCGCTGTGAATATGCTAAAGGGAGTGAATTGTCCTTTGTGAGAATTCCGCCTCAGTAAAGCTGTTACAGCAAAATGCAAGGGCCTCTGAGCACACACGGAATAGAAGGCAGATTCCTTAACCCGACAAGAGTCTGTACAAAAGCCTCCACCGTACTCAATGGTCCGAGTGGGGAAATACTGAAAGCTTCTCCCAAGATGGGAAACGAGGCCGGCTGCTCCTGTTACCAGCTGTGTGCAGTGCTGGACACGACGTACTGAGGTGAGAAAAGTAAAAGAGGAAAAGGTGAAAGGATGGGAAAAGATGAATTAAAACTGTCATTTTCAGTTGGCATAATTTTGTATTGATGGGACTTCCCTGGTGGTTCAGTGGCTGAGATTCCGCCCTCCCAATGCAGGGGGCCTGGGTTCCATCCCTGGTCAGGGAACTAGATCCCACACGCCGCAACTAAGAGTTTGCGTGTTGCAACTAAGACCTGGCACAGCCAAATAAATAAATTTAAAAAAAAATTTTTTTTTATTGAGAATATCTTTTAAAAGCAATGGTTAGACATGTCAGAGAAAGAGTTTGATATGAAAATTGTGTTGTTATGTGTACCAGCAATACACAATGAAAAGATAAACATTAAGAACAAATATCATTCACAAGAGTGTTCAAAAATGTCAAATGCAAGAATAAATGTAATGAAAGATCTCCAAGACCGCCACACGAAAAAACGACAAAACGAATTCCCTGGCGGTGCAGTGGTTAGGACTCTGCACTTTCACTGCTGAGGGTGCAGGTTCAAGCCCTGGTCAGGGAACTAAGATCCCACGAGCAATGTGGAGTGGCCAAAAAACCCACAAAAACTGTAAAACATTATTGAGAAAAAGAAGACCTACATTAATGGAGGGATGTACTACACTTATGGTTTGAAAAACTCAGTATTGTTAAGATCCCGTTTAAATTGATCTATAGATTGAATGCACTTGAATCAAAATCCCAGCAGGTTTTCTGTGGAAATTGGCAAGCTTATCCCACAAAGTATGCATCTTTGAAGAACACAGTTGGAAGATGTAAGACCTATCATACATCTTCAGGAATGAAGGCTGTGTGCCCTGGAGAAGAGAGTGGACAAAAAGACCAAAGGAACACAATGGAAAGTGAAGAAACAGACCACAGGTATGAACATTTATGGCAAGGGCAGCTCTGCAGGAAGTGAAAAAGGGTGACAGTTTGGGTAAAAGGTGTGCCAGGTTGTTTGGACATGTCCCCCCCCCCACCCCTGCCCCAAGAAGGACTCTTGGACAAGAGCTGCCCTCACACAACACGTGACAAGAGGATCATTGACTTAAACACATAAGGAAAACATTAAAGCTTCTGGATTAAACGTGAGAGGGTGTCTTCATGACCTTGAGGTGGGCAAAGTCTTTTAAAGGTGAGCTGATGCAACAACATTGTAATGGGAGCTTCTTCTCATCAAAGGCACCCTGAGAGGACAGGAGGCCAGAGGCTAAGCGGGAAGGGGCTTGTGAAGCTCTGGGTCCCAGAGCGCATGACCAAGTCCTGGAGGTTAGTGGGAAGGGGCCAGCATCCCACCAGCAAAGGACAATTGAATGGGTTTCACGGGAGGACAGCGGTGTCACAGGCCTGGGGGGAATGCCGATTAAGGCCACCATGCACTGCCTTTAGCGGGGTCACTGTGGCCACAAGGTTCAGAGGCCGGTGACTGGTGACAGTGTGGACCATCCCCGGCGGCCGGCCTGCGGGTAGCTGGCTCAGTCCTCTGGGAAGCGGTTTCGCAGCGTCTTCTCAGGCTGGGCCAGTGCACGCCCCGGGGGCGTCATCTGCCCCGGGTACCGTCCCGAGTGCACCAGGAGGCGAGGACGGGCTTCAGAGCGGCACTCGTGGAAATGGCACAAACCAGACGCTGTCCCGCAGGTTGAGGACAGATTGGACAGACCGGGCACTTCCCGCGAGAAGACAGCGGGGCGCAGGCACGAAGAACCCAGGGACCTCGCTTAGCCCGGGAAGCCGGGAGCAGGAGGTGCCCTCAGGAGCAGCAAACCCAGCTGTGCTTTCAGGACTGCAGGGGGACGGACAGACAGTGCCTGGGAGGGGGCAGGGCCTCTGGGTTCTGGGATGTTCTGTCTCTTGATCTGGGTGACTGTTACATGGGTGTGCCCACTTTACCAAAATTCACCAACCTGTCAACCAGTAACAAAAAGACATGTGTTCACATATATTTATCACAGCAATATTTGTAACAGGGAAAACTCGAAAGCAGCAGAGATGTGCCACGTCAGGGAAAGTTTCTGTAATAAATTGCAATAGGCCCAACACCCGGAGCACGTTTGAGGTTCCACATCAAAAATGATGTTTGAAAGAAAAATGTAACAAAGAGTTAATAAAATAAAATAAAGAAAAATCTAAATTTAGTTTAAAAGTTTTAATTTAACGAACGGAACATTCTCAAGTTATGATGTTAAGTAAAAGTCATGCACAGACACTGACATTTCAAGTAGTGGGTAAGTGGGTGTCATACACGTTTATAAAACTGTACAGAACAATGAGAAAACTCCTGGTGTAAACTCCCCAATTTTCCTGACTAAGCATGTATTTGTTTCGTAATAAAAAGTTGCTATAGGGCAAATGTGAGTGAAGAGGCGGGGAGAGGAGAGTGCAGCCGGGAACGGGGGACCAAGCAATCAGCCAGAGAGCTAAGTAAGCCGCACGTCCCGTCACAGGAGAGGATGTTGTGGAGGAGAGAGCTGTGGACGGGAGAGCAGGGCCACCCGCAGTCCGTGTCCCGCTCAAAGGGGGAGGATGGCCCCCTGGACACCGGGAGGGCGGCAGGGCCAGAGGAGCAGTAGGGGCCTTGGCCAGAGTCGGGGGCGAGGTGAGAGGTCACGGCAGGGCAGGCAGGACCTGCAGGATCCGGAGGCCTTTGCCCTTAGAGACACAGGAGCTGGTGGAGGGTTCCAGCTGGGGGGCGGGGGAGGGGTGGGAGGCGGCAGGGCAATGGCTCTGAGCCCCCAGTAGAGCCCGTGGGGATGAGGGCCCAGCCTGGAGGCCCCACCTGAAGCAGCTCTGGGCACCGGGCGCTGGTGGCCCAGCTCTCTGAGGACCTATTTAGAGCCCAGAGCTCGGGCCGGAAGGGCCAGGCGGCACCGAGCTCAGTGCGGACAGGGCTGCGGGCTGCTCCCAGGACCCGGGGCTCCAGCTGGAAGGGGGTCAGGATGCCCCGCGTTTCCTGCCCCCCCCCCCCGCCCCACGCAGCGAGAGCCGGGGAAAGAGGGCCCCCTCCCCTCCTCCGCAGGTGGGGCTGTGGCCGGTGGGCGGGGCTCCGAGGATGGGGAGAACCCGAGTCCTGCAGAGCCAGGTGGCTGTCCTACCATCGGGTCTTCCCGGAGAGTCCGGTGTGCGCACGGTTGTGGTGGGGGGGGGGGGGGGGTGGCGGTGGGCGAGGCTCACCTGAGCCGCTGCCTTGGCGTTTGCACAGGGGGAGGGGCCGGCAGCGCCCAGGGAGCAGCCCGGAGGGTCTGCGGCGCCTCTGCAGATAAGGCATTAACAGTCTGGCGGACTCGCCCTCCAGATCTGCTGACGCTTCCTTTCGGCCCAGGTGCTCGGGGTGAGGTGCCAAAGGTTCCCTATAAAGTGCCGGGGCTCCGGCCCGCGGCCACTCACCCTCCGCTCCGGCCGCGCCTGAGGGACCCACCCGGACCCACCATGGTCAGGCTGGTGCTGCCCAACCCTGGCCTGGAGGCCCGGATCCCGACGCTGGGTGAGCTGGAGAGCCTCGAGAAGCAGGAGAGCGGCTCCCGGCCCCAGTGGGACAACAAGGCGCAGTACATGCTCACCTGCGTGGGCTTCTGCGTGGGCCTGGGCAACGTGTGGCGCTTCCCCTACCTGTGCCAGAGCCACGGCGGAGGTAGGCGGCGGGCGGGCGGCACCCACGCCTCCGCGCCGGGCCCCACTGCGCGGAGGCGGGAGGCTGTGGCCTGGGGGCCGGCGTCCCCCTCACGCCGGGCGCGCCAGGCTGGCAGCACTGCCCCAGCCCCGCACGTCCAGGGCCTGCGCGTCGGGGAGGCCCCCACGCTCCAGCGGCCTGGAGCCCTGCCCTGTTCCCAGACCTGGTCTGACCTGGGGGTGGGGGTCAGGGGGAGCCCCCTCCTCTGAGTGTGGAAGGTGCTGGCCTGACGGGCAGTAACGCCGGCCTTTGGTGAGGCCACCAAGTAGGCACTGGGCTGAGCCTTCCCTGTGTGTCACCTGCATCCCAACCTCACTGGGCACCTCGCTTCCTGACAGACCGAGGAGGGGCCGGGCTGGGAGCAGGAAACCATGGAGAAACCCATGTGCACACAGGCCGAGGCAGGAGCCCTCTCCCCCAATCCCGCTGCCTCCAGAGGCTTCCGGGGGCCTTGCCTGGAGCCCAGGGGTCTCCTTCCCCAGGGGCTGAGGCACCCCCTCCCCCCCAGGTTCTGGATCTGGGTCCCCGTGGCCACGTCCCCCCCCGCCTCCTGGTGTCCACAGGCTGCAGGGATACAGGTCACACTGTGGTCCCCTCCGGCCCCCATGCCAGCCTGGGGCAGGGGAACTGGACCCGGGGAGGAGGTCTGGGGCAGGTGCAGTGCTCGCGGGACAGACAGCCCCGAGAGCTGGCTGGTCGGATGCTCTGGGTATGCTTCTGGTTCTGTGGGCTCTTGAACGCTCTCCAGGGACGTGAGTCAGTTCTAACTCTGAAGAACCTGCAGGCTCTCCCAGGCTTTGTGACACGAGTGTCCTCAAGAAGAGCAGACGTGGAAGTGGCCTCCCGGGGTCCCCTCAGTGATTCCCCCCAAGGACTCGAGCTCCTGGGTGTCCGCGAGGGTGTGTCCTCTGAGCCTCTGGTCCAGCCTGCGCTTCCCTCTGTGCCTGGGGCCCCAGGGAGCCTGCGAGGTCAGGGACCCCCAGCCTGAGCCCGGCCTATTCTTGCCGGGCTCTCAGCTGCTTCAGTGAGGCTGGTGCCCCCCCCTCTGGAAGGTGCTGGTCACGGCCCCTGAGGGGCCATTCTGGGGGAGGGTCCCAGCATCGAGCTCAGCACAGGCACAGGAGGTGGAGAGGGAGGAGGGGCTCGCCGCTCCCTCCGCACGTGGCGCCCGGGGCGGCTCGGGATGGACCCACTTTGTGGGTGGAGGCCAGGTGCTTGTCCCTGAGAAGAGGGGCCTGGGACCCCAGAGCCGGGGAGGGACGCCCGGGAGGAACACGCTGGAAGCAGCTTCAAGGTCTTCAGTGAGAGTGACAGAGCAGAAACCAAGACCTCAGACTCCCAGAGAGCCTAGGCCCTTGACTAGGAAGAACTCCCCGTGGGAAGTGGGGTTTCCGGGCGCAGCTGCACACTGGCCAGGAGCCCGAGGGGCAGCGCGAGAGCAGCCTGCAGACCCCGCTGATGGAGGCAGCTGGGGTCCCTCACGCGGCCCCGCCCCGCAGCTTGGGCGAGGGTGGAGGTCCAGCCCCAGACACCCGGGCGAGGCTGCCGCCCCGCCCTGGACAGGTCGGGACTCTGGTCCACCCGCCCCACCCGGAGGGCCGGCTCACGGGTCAGGAGCTGGGTGTCCTGTCCTCCACGCCGGGGGGGACAGTCCCTGAGGACAAGGCCGTGGGTGGCCGGCGACCCATCAGGGTGACGTTCCCGCCCCCGCAGAGCCAGCTGTGAGGGAGAGGAGCAGTTGTGCAGCTTGAGGAGAAAATGCCACCTTTGAAGGTATTTGAGCTCCTCCCACCCTGACCATCAGTTCTGGTCTGGTGAAAACTTACTTTGTCTCCAATTATTTCCAGGACTTTTGGGTAATTCAAGAAGTAAAGGATCTTTTACTTTACTTTAAATTTTATATTATGAAAAAAAGTAAATACAGAGAAGTAGAGAAAGCCACAATAAAGACCCCCAGGCCCCCGATAGAGGCTTGAGCACCAACAACGTTTTCCCGGTATTTGTTGCGTGTGTGGCCGTGTGCAGCCGTGTGCAAGCCGAGCCGGCTGTTGCCCGACCCTGGGGGACCAAGCTGTCACGGGCCTCTGGGTCTGGGTCTCCGATGGGTCCCGGCATCTCGGCGAGCAGGGGGTGCGGGGGTGCAGCCCTCGCCTCCACCCTCCCGCGGGCTGGTCCGGCCTCTGCTTGCCTCTGCTCTGGGGTGAGTGTTTGCTGTCAGCAGGTAGCAGGGGTCTGTGACGCTGAAGGAGCTGTCCCCTTGCGGGCAGGCTTGTGGCCCCAGCCACAGAGGAGGAGCTTGCTGGCCCAGAGCAGCCCCCTGGGCTGGCGGGTGTGGGAGCCCCGGCTGTGTCAGCTCCCTGGGGTTTGGGAAGAACCTGCTGCTTTTCTGGGCTAGGGATGTGGGGGACGCTGGCATCTCTCCCCGCCTCCCTCCCCCACCCGTCCGCACCGCTCCTCCCTCCACGTCGCAGGGTGGTCTCACTTCAGGAATCTCCTCCTTCGTCCTTTGTGCCCCTCCTTCCCGAGTCCCCGGGCGAGCGTTCCGTTGTCGGGTCCGCACGCACGGTTATAAATCCAGCCGGCAGACGGGCAGTGTACCTGCTGCCTGCCCTCTGCTCTGACCAGGAGTCCGGCATCCGGGGGCCACGCTTGCATTCAGCTCCCTGGCCCCACGCCGTACCCCGCCCTCCCCCGTGCCAGCTGGGTTTCCAGGAGGTGGGCCCCCCCCGGGGTGCCTGGATCGCCGGTCTCCACACCCCGGCTCTGTCCACTCCCTCTGCGAGGGCCACCTCTGCCCATCCAGCAGATCCGGGGCACACACGGGCTGGGTGCTCCCGTGGGGGACAGGGCCCAGGCGAGGAGGGCAGAGCAGGGCCCGCGGGAGTGCGGGGTCCCGGGTGGTCCCACTTCTGGGGTCGTGACCTCTGGGCCCTGGACAAACCCAGGCTTCCTCTCCGCCCCCAGGCCCTCCGGGCAGCTGCTGTGCCCGCGGGGCGGTGCCACGGGGCTCTGGTGTCCCCTGGCCTGGGGGACCTGGATGCCTTTCAGGGGGCCTCTCTGCCAGACGCTGACTGGGACCCCACAGACCAGCAGGGTGGACCAGGCCCAGGGAGGGCAGGACCCACCCACGTGACTTCGGCCCCTCCCACGGGCCGGCTCCGCGGCGGCCTAGCAATTTCTCCCGGGCACTAAGTCCAGATCACGGAGCTGGCAGGGACGCAGGGAAGGCCCTGGGTGAGGGCGGGCGGTGGTGTCATTTGGGGAAATGGCAGGGGGACCCACGGCCCCTCCATGGGTGTCTGGGGAAGTGGGCAGTGCCCAGGGGAGGCTGGCCCTCCGCTGAGGCACCTGCTGCCCACCCCCCACACAAGCCCAGCCACGGAGCCACCGCAAATCCCCCGGTGAATCCTTGACGCGGGGGGGCAGCAGCTGCGGTTTCCACTTCGCTTTCCTCCTGGAAGCCGACTGAGGGTTTGCGATTATCCTTCATGATTAAACAAAAGTGAGGCACCCCTGGGAGACTCCAAAGCTGAGAGGTACCCCGCACCTGAACCTGCGCCACGTGGGCCACCGCCAGGCCCTCTTCCGGCGGCTCCCTCCTCCCCCGTCTCGCTTCCTGATTTTCGGAGAGAAACTCCGTGTCATTCTCCCGGGGGGTGTTTACCTCTCCTGCCCCTGCGTCTCTCTGTGCATGTGTGTCCCTCCGTGGGGGCCGTCCCCGTCTCTGGGGGCCTTTGGAACCATGCCGGGCACCGGGCACTTAAGTGGCTTTCCTCGCTCACTGAGACCCGCAGCCCTCCCTCCTCTGTCCCTCCGCCTCCTCCACACCTGCCCCCACAGAAGAGGAGCCCGTTTACAAGGGAAGATGCATATTCCCTGGAGCCTGAGTGCCTGCCTCCTGCTGGTGCTGCCAGGGCTGGGGGAGCCGGGCAGGCAGACTGCACAACATGGGCACACGGGAGGGCTCACTGGCCCAGCCCACCTCTGGGGTGCAGTGGACATGTGCTGGTCCCACCCTCCCATCCTCTTGAAGCTGAGCCTCTGGTCCCCAAGGAGCCTGTGGGAGGGAGAGGTGCCAGGACCACAGGCAGGAGGGGGGTGCTTCCTGGAGGAGGTGCTATCCAAGTGAGGTTTTCAAGGATGAATAGGAGTTTCCGGATGGAGGTGAAGGTGCAGGGAGACTGGGGGTGGGGGGTGAGTAAAAGTGGCATCGTGAGGGGAGGGGACGGGATTTGGAACCATGGGGTTGTTTTCTTCTTGGTAGTTCTGTCCAAAAGATTTTCAAATCAAGCTCCCGAGAAAACGTCAGATAGACAAATCTTATTTCAACTTTACCTTCACTGACAGAGGGATCACAGGAGTCCCTGCCCTGAGCCTACGTCTCCGGCCGTGTCCCCAGACCCGGGGCAGCTCCCCTCCCCTCCCGCAGGGGATCCGTCTGGCAGGCCTTCCTTTCCTGGGGTCTTTCCTCATGGTCACAGCCCACACCCCTTGCTTCCTGGCCCTCAGCCCCCTGGCAGCCCTGGAACCGGAAGAAGCCTGTCCGTGGACCCCCAGTTTGGGAGAGAGGCCTGCGGTTGATGGCCCCTCAGCGCCCTGGCGTGGAGACCGAGGAAGGCCCACGGGGAGGGAGGAGGTGCCGCTGGGCTCTGGGGCCTGTCCCCCACAACGTGAGGGCTCTGTGGAGGCAGACGGAGGAGGGAAAAAAGAGAAAAGGCCGAGGGACTAACCCAGGAGCTAAAGGGAGAGCCGGGCTGGCAGAGGCTGTGGGCCCCCCGCCCCTCCCCCTGCCCACCCCTCCAAGTCCCTCTCGACACACACACGCACACACGCACTCTCAGCACGCGTGTGCACACAGACACACACTCTCAAACACGCCTACACACGCACACACTGACGTGCACCCGTACATGCACAAGGACACACATCCATGTGCACGCTTACACCGAGCGTCCACATACATACGGACACGCCCACACGCTCACACATACACACTCATTCACATACCCGTGGACACACACACACTCAGACACGTGTGGAGGCACACATGCACGCACACACGGGCACACACGCACACACAGTGCCACGCCAATGAGGACCTCCAGCTCAGGGTCTGACACCCACGCTGACCGGGAGGCCAGTGTGGAGAGGTGGTGGCCTGGCTGGGGTCGGGGAGAGAACAGGGCAGAAGCGAAGGATTTGAGATATCTGGGGGAGAACAGAGAATGAGCGTGTTGGAAAAAGGAGGCGGGGCCGGGGAGAACGAGGGGGCGAGGTGAGTGGAGGGAAGGCAGGGAGACGGAGGCTGCACAAACACTCCAGATGGGGTGTCACACCCAGGGTGCGGGGCAGATGCGGGGCACCGCCTCACTTGGTAGGTTCACAGCTGGACACCCGGCCACTTGGGGCGGAGAGGTAGTGCCACAGAGCGAGCATGCCAGGGCAGTGCTGGCGGCCCCGGTGTCCTGGGAACCCCACCGCGAGACCCCATCAGGCTGGACCTGGATCCACTCTCAAGTCCTGAAGCAGTCGTGCGTTTCCAATTCTTATCGCCCAGTTTCGGCTTCTGAGCTCCATCCCGACTAATGCTAACGACCTTTGGTAGCCACGATTGTGCTAATCTCGGCTGCCTCGCACTCGGCACGGTGCCAGGCCGTGTGCACCTGGACGGCCGCCCCTGTTTTCCCCAGAGCCCGGGTCAGGGGGCTGGGAGCAGCTGGGGGTCCCGACCTGGCTCAGGCCAGGGCGGCTGGTACAACCATGGCTTTTGGGGGCTGGGGGTGGTGGTGCTGAGGACGGAGCAGTGGGAAGGGGCACAGAAAGGAAGGGGCGTCACTGTGGGCCGGGTAGCAGAGCCCAGTGGGGCCACGTGCACCATGAAAGCAGGTGTCACCACATCCCCATTCTTCATTTACGTTCGGCAGATGTTCATGGGGCTCCTGGTCAGTGCCAGGCTGGGCCCTGGTGCCCGTCAGGGAGCAGAGCCGACAGGCGCTGCGTCTGGCTCCTCCACGTCCCCAGAGCAGGGTCCCTAAGCCTCAGATTGAGATACGCTCCTGCCAGATGTCTGGGTCAGCCTCTGAACCCCTGGCCTCTTCTCTCTGCCCTTCCCTACCTTTGCGTGAGGGTGCCATGTGTGTCCACGCCCGCCGAGGGGCTCACCCTGGCACGTGCCCCTCCCCGGGCTCCACCTACACGCGGACACCATCCCTAGTTCTCCAGGGGCGGCGGGGCAGACAGCGTCCTGCAGGGATGGCAGACGAGGACGAGCCGGCCCCCGTTAGGAGGTGGCGTGAGCCCCGCCCACAGCAACGCCGACGGCCGTCAGCACGGGCACTGTCGACGGCGACGTCCTTTGTGCTGTGACAAACGCCTGTGCAGGTGGCCTCTGCGGTCCAGCGAGCCGCCCGCTGATGACGCGCCGCCCCTCCCACCCCAGGGGCGTTTATGATCCCGTTCCTCATCCTGCTGGTCCTGGAGGGGATCCCGCTGCTGCACCTGGAGTTCGCCATCGGCCAGCGGCTGCGGAAGGGGAGCGTGGGCGTCTGGAGCTCCATCCACCCGGCCCTCAAGGGCGTAGGTGCGTGTCTGCACCCGGACCCGGGGGCCTGCCTGGGGTCCCGTGTTGGCAGCAAGCGCCACCCCGTCCTCCTTCCTTCCCTTTACGTTTCAGGGAGAGGAAGGTCCCAGGGCTCCATGGCCCCCGCCCTGAGGCCTTTGCAAACCCTTCCTTAGAATCTCCTGGGGTGTGGCTGCAGGGTCCAGGCCACCAGGGGCTAGCTGGGCAGCAGAGGACGTCCCAAGTCCCTAGGCGTGCAGGGCCTGGGAGGGGCAGACACGTGGGGAGAGCAGAGCGCCCCACTGCCTGCCCAGAGCAGGGACCGGGAGGGACGCTGACCGCTGGGGCTGCCCCCTGCTGTCTGGGGCCTCCGTCCACTCACACGCAGTGGGTCAGGAGGCTCCCGCCAGAGGTGACCTCCCCACCCCCCCTCAGGCATCGCATCCATGTTCGTGTCCTTCATGGTGGGTCTCTACTACAACACCATCATCGCCTGGGTTATGTGGTACTTCTTCAACTCCTTCCAGGACCCCCTGCCGTGGAGCCAGTGCCCACTCAATGCCAACCAGACAGGTGAGCCCTGGCGGGACTGGGAGGGGGGGCACCGGCCCACAAGCAGCTGCCCTTTGATTCTCCAAAATTCGCGTGGTTGTAGCCCAAGTTTGGCAAAAACCAGAGCACAGAAAGGGGCGGGCCCTGCCCCCGTGGCCTCCCTGGCCGCACTGGGACCATTCAGGGCAACTTCCCTGTCTCTGGGGATGGGGGCGGGGTGAGGGTGAGGGGAGGTCTGCCAGGATTAGACCATGCCCCCCTTGGCAGGGTCTCTCTGTGGTTCCGTGAGCCCGGGGGGCAATCAGGACCCTGGGACCCCGGGGCTCAGAGTGGTGAGAGTGTGTGAGGTTGAACAGAGCTGCCCGGTGTGGGCTCCGGCCTGGGACCCCCAAAGACTGGTGACCCCCTGAATGGCTGAGTGCCGTGGGGCGGGGGTGGGGGGGAGAAGGCAGGCAGTCGAGGCCCTGTGTGCACGTCACACGTGTGCCTGTGTGTGTGCATGTACCTGGGTTTGCATGTGAGTTTGCATGCAAGTCTGTTTGTTTGGTGTGTGCATGCTTATGCATGGACACAAGTAGCACACGTGCACAGGATTGCATGCAAATGTGCTCGTGTGTGCACACGCCTGTAAGTATGTTGTGTGCATATTGTCTGTTGCGTGTGTCTGTGTGGGTGTGCACACACATGTGCATGCTTGGGCACAGGCGCACTGCACCCCTGGCGTCAGTGCCCTGGCATCTGGGCCCGAGTTTCTTCCCTGGGGGTCCGCGTGCTCTGTGACCCACACTGACGTGGGTGCCCGTGCCAGGCTACGTGGAGGAGTGTGCCCGCAGCTCCTCCGTGGATTACTACTGGTACCGGGAGACCCTCAACATCTCCACCTCCATCGACGACTCGGGCTCCGTGCAGTGGTGGATCCTGCTGTCCCTGACGTGCGCCTGGAGCGTGCTCTACGTGTGCACCATCCGCGGCATCGAGACCACCGGGAAGGTGCGGGCACTGCGGGCACTCCTGGGGGCGTGGGGGGGGCACGCCCAGGCCGCCGCCCCTTCAGCCAGCTCCGAGGGTCCAGCCCCTGCGTGCCCTCTGTCTGGGAGGGCTCTGCTGGTCGCGCAGGCCGGCGCCGCAGACTCGGTGCTGGACCAGACGGCTCTCAAGCACGTGTTTAAGAAGCCGAGTGTGGGAGTGACAGTGACGTCCGTCTGATTGGCAGGAGCTAAACAGTAACCGCGTTCACAGCAGAACATAGAAACCAGAGAGGGAGGCTGGGGCCCGGGGCGCACGGGGGAGAGCCGCGCAGGTCCCACGTGGCCAGCCCTCCTCTTCGAGGCCGGGGCCCCCACCCCTGGTCCGGCCTCCCTCGTCCCACACCTGCCACCTCCCCAGGCCGTGTACATCACGTCCACGCTGCCCTACGTCGTCCTGACCATTTTCCTGATCCGGGGCCTGACGCTGAAGGGAGCTTCCAGTGGCATCGTCTTCCTCTTCACGCCCAACGTGAGTCCCCGCCGTCCACCCGCTGGGCTGGGCGCTGCAGCGCCTGCCCGGTCCCAGGGTCCCTGGGTGTGGGCTGGGCCTGTGAGGGTCACGAGCCGGCTGCGCTGCGGCTCTGGGTGGAGGGTCATCAGCTGTCGCCCCTCTGACTGCCAACTGGTGGCCTCGGCTGTCACCTTGCCTCCAGGCTCCTGTCCCCCCTTGGGCGCCCCTCCTGTGTCTCCCGCACCCCCCATCCTGCGGCGCACAGCTGAGGGTCTGTTTGGCTGCAGGTCACGGAGCTGGCCAACCCAGTGACCTGGCTTGACGCGGGGGCCCAGGTCTTCTACTCCTTCTCGCTGGCCTTCGGGGGCCTCATCTCCTTCTCCAGCTACAACTCTGTCCAGTGAGTGCGAGGGACAGAGGGTCCCGTGGGCGGCAGGGCTGTCAGTGCACCAGGCGCTCCGGCGCTCGGAGCCTCGGTCTCCCCGTCGGACCCGCCGTGGGAATGAAGGGAAGGGACGTGCGCTCTCCAGAGGCGCTGGTCCGAGTCTTCTGGATTGTGGTCGGCAGGGCTGTGAGCAGGCGGGCGGGACCTGCTTACCCTTTGGCCTCTCCTTTGTGCCTTGGCCCTTGCGGCAGCGGGCGCTGGTGCTCCCCCCTCCGTCCCCCACCCCTCAGCATCCAGCACCCCTGGTGTGGGTCCCCCACAGTCCACCCCAGACCGACACCCACACAGGAAGCGCCAGAACCCCCCAGGGCCTCCAGAGGAACGCAGTGGTGTCCGCTCATCTCATAAGCACTTATGGAGCACATGCTGTGTGCCCGTCCCCGCCTCCCGTGCACCAGGACCCATCCTCCTGGGTCCTGCGTCCCTGCGTCGGCAGGGGCAAACCAGCCCAGTGAGCCTCTGTCAGGTTGCAGGCAATGCAAGACTCGGAGAAAAGGAAGGACCGAGCAGGGCGAGGGGTCTGGAGCCTGGGGCTGGGCCGGTGTGGCGTCAGAGCGGGCTGGGGCTCCAGAGACCACGTGAACAAAGACTCCGACGGCGGGTGGGAGCTGAGTGTGGTCGCCCAGGCCGAGGGTGCCGTGAGGTCCAGCAGACTGGCAAGGAGGGGGGTAGTTGAGGGTAAAGATTCAGCTGCTTCCAGCCGCACACACCCACCCCCTTTAAAGTGCACAGTCCCGTGGCTTTTAGTGTGTTCACAGAGTCATGCAACAATGACCGCTAATCCCAGAATATTTCCAACCCCCGAGAGAGCCCGCGCCCCTCAGCAGTCAGCCCCATGCCCTCCCCGGGAACACTCAGCTGCTTTCTCCCCGGCGGGCCAGCCCCTTCTGGGCATCTCACAGACAGGCCTCCTCCAGCCTTCGTCCTCTGTGTCTGGCTCCTCCCACTGAGCGTGAGGCCCTCAGGGTTCGCCCACGTTGTCACACGTGTCACGCTCCTTCCATCGCGGCTGAGTCGTCCCGAGGCCTGTGGATGGGCCGCGCTGGGCTCCGTTTACCAGCCCTCGGCCGCTGGGCATCTGGCTGTGTCCACTTTCTGGCTGCTGTGAACGTGTGCATTCAAGCTCCGTGTGCACCCGTTTTGGCTCCCTGCGGGTGTACCCCAAGGGGCAGGGCTGCTGGGCCGCAGGGCGGCTCGAGGTCTGACCATTTGAGATGCAGCTCTCCACCGCGGCCGCCCCACCTCGCAGCACCCCCCCCCCAGGACCGTGTGGGAAGCCTTGGTTCCTCCACACCCTCGTCCACACCTGTCACTCTCAAATGTTTTGGTTCCGGCCGCCTTGGTGGGTGTGCCGTGGCATCTCACTGGGATTTGATTTGCATTTCCCTGGGGGCTCCTGATGGAAGCATCTGGAAGGATGGTGTCGTCAGCAGGGGGGGAGGGTGGGGAGGTCAGTGGCCATGTGCTGAGCTGGGGGAGGCTTTGGGTGTCCAGGTGGAGGTGGGGGGTCCTCAGCCGTGAGGGCCTGGAGCCGGCAGGAGGGGTCCTTGGCAGGGGCAGGGGGGAGGGAGGGGGGAGGGAAGGGGTCCAGGCCAGGGGGTGGGGGACACCTGGCCCAGGCCGCCTCTTTGAAGCCTTTGTGGCTGGTGGGCTGTAAGGTCCAGGCTGTCCTGCCTGCGTGGGGTTGACGAGTCACCTCCTGGGCCCAGAGCAGGCGCTGACCCAGCAGAGACTTGAACACAGGGATCTCCAGCTCCAGCTCTGGGGGTCCCCAGGGCTTGGGGGGTGCACCGAGGGGCCACCAGGTCGCAGCAGGGCTTGGGGACCGTCACCTGGCGTTCGGGCGGGTTGTGGGAGAGCCCCCTCCCCCATCCATGCCCAGGGGCGGCTCAGCCTCTCAGGCTGGCCCGATGGCTCTGACCGTCCCACTTGTGCCGGCGCGGGCTGGTCGGGCGTACACGACGTCCCCGAGACTGTGGTCACCGAAGCCGCTTTCGTCCGCAGCAACAACTGCGAGATGGATTCGGTCATTGTGTCTGTGATCAACGGCTTCACGTCCGTGTACGCGGCCACCGTGGTCTACTCCATCATCGGCTTCCGCGCCACCGAGCGCTTCGATGACTGCTTCAGCGCGTGAGTGGCTGGTTGGCGCCCTGGCGGCCGCTGCGTCCCCGCCCCTCGCCTCCGCCTCCAAGGAGCCCGCCAGGGCTGGAGTCAGCCTCATTCTCTTTCCAGGAACATCCTGACACTTATCAATGGGTTCGACCTGCCCGAAGGCAACGTGACACAGGAGAACTTCGCTGAGATGCAGCGGTGGTGCAATGCCTCCAACCCCGCGGCCTACGCAGAGCTCAAGTTCCAGACATGCGACATGAATACCTTCCTCTCGGAGGTAGGCGCCTGGGGCCGCGAGGCGGGGCAGCGGGCACCTCGGGTGGACGCCGAGCTTCCCCCGGGAGCTCAGTTCTGACAGGCCCGCCCCCCTGTCACGTGCCGGCCCGCCCTGCCCCTCTTGCCCCTTGGGCGCCGGGTCTAGGGCGCCAGCGTCTGCTGGGCCACGAATCCCGCGTGTGAGGCCCCGTGATGCAGAGGCAGGGACCCAAGGGCCTCCATGGGCCTGACCTCTCCGTGGCCTCAGGTCAAACACCCGTGGTCCATTTTTACTTTAATTTCTTCTACGAAAAGGTCAGAGTCATTATAACTGTACTTTTGAAATCACTCGACAGCTGGTGGCCGTCACGGTGCTGGGAAACCCTCGCCTGACGCACAAATGCTTTGAACACCAACCCCAGTGATGAGTGACGGTTCCTTCTGTGATGCTCATGGGCCAACATTTACTAATTTTGTTTTTGCAATTTTCTTATTTGGAGCCACCCGACATTTCGGGGCGTGTGGAGCATTCTGAGGGCCTGTTTCTCCGGCGACAGCACAATCTCGCCAGGAGCGGTCACAGAGCAGAGGGTCCTCCCTGCCTGGCTCTCCCCTGGGAGCCCCGGGTGAGAGGGAGGGAGTCACAGTGACCACCCCCCAACCCCGCCGAGAGCCTGAATTTCCTTTCTTTTTAAAAAGCAACCTAATCGAGGTGTCAGTTCTCACCTGGAAGCTCTCCCGTGTCCAGCGCAGTTTGCAGGGATTTAGTAAGTTTGCGCCGTAAATTTACGCAGTCCCGCACCCTGGAGGTCTTCCGTCAGCTGTGCTCCTGCCCCCTCCCCCACGCCCCGGGCAGCGCACACGTGCTTCTGTCTTTCCACGGAGTCTGGGCTGTTAGACCCCCGGACACGTTCCTCCGCGGTGTGGGCACCAGGCCGCTGGTGACAACGCCCCTCAGCCTCCCACTCTTCTGCATGGAGCCGAGTCCTTGTGTCCCGGGCCCTCGTGTAAATGCTGCTATGCTGACTTGGGCCCCGGCTTATGATGGGATCCCGGCCCCGCGTGAGTCCTGCGGGGGCTGCCGGCTCCCCGTTCAGTCCCTCCGAGCTCAGGTTTCTCTGCGGAGGTTCTACCCCCGGGAACCCTGGCCCCCAAGACGGGGAGCTGGTGCCTGAGGCCTTGCTGACCTGTGTGGGCCACATGTGGCCGCACAGGACCACCCACCCCGGGCAGAGCGTGGTCATTACGCACCCGCGGGCCCGTCCTTGGCGCTGCCTGCCCCGCGGGCTGCCCTGACCACTGGCGGGCGCACGTCCAGGGTGTCTGCTTTGGGGACTCGCGCTCAGGCCCATTGAAGTCGCTTAGTGCTCTGGCCCCAGACACAGGGGGGTGCCCATCAGCGAGCAGTTGGCAGTCCGTGTGCGTCTGCCGCGTGTGTCTGTCCGGCCGCACGGGGCCCTGACCACTGCTGGACAATGTGATCCACTTCCGGTTGTGAAACTAGTTCAGCTTTTTAAAATACGCTTAGGGCTAAAAGACAAGGTCTGGTCATTTCACAAAATGGCTCACATCAGCCATGCTTGCGTGGTGCTGGCTTGGCGGGTGGAGAGCCGTCCGGTGACAGGGCCAGACTGGCCTGCGGGTGCCTCAGAGGCAGGCGCTGGGTGACACGCCTGCCCCACCCTGCAGGGCGTGGAGGGCACCGGGCTGGCCTTCATCGTCTTCACCGAGGCCATCACCAAGATGCCGGTGGCCCCGCTCTGGTCCGTGCTCTTCTTCATCATGCTTTTCTGTCTGGGCCTGTCGTCCATGTTCGGGAACATGGAGGGTGTGGTGGTGCCCCTGCAGGACCTCAAGGTCATCCCCAAAAACTGGCCCAAGGAGCTGCTCACAGGTAGGCCGGACTGGGGCCGGGGCCGTGCGGGCCGAGCTGGGAGGACCGGCTCCGGGGGTCGTGGCCGTGGTGCAGCCGCCAGAGGAAGGGTGCAGACGTGGGGCCTGTGTCCCCGGCGGCCCGCTCTGCCCCGGTGACCATGGCCCTGCTCTGTGCCCCGCAGGCCTCATCTGCTTGGGGATGTATCTCATCGCCTTCGTCTTCACCCTGAACTCGGGCCAGTACTGGCTGTCTCTGCTGGACAGTTACGCGGGCTCCATCCCCCTGCTCATCATCGCCTTCTTCGAGATGTTCTCCGTCGTCTACGTGTACGGCATAGACAGGTAGGAGGGAAGGCGAAGGACCGTCTCCAATGGCCAGGGGAAATTCCCATCACGGGACGAGGGGATGCGTTCGGGGCAGGACAGGGGGCGGCAGGCCCGCGAAGACACAGGACCAAGCCTGCCTCTCCCTTCCGGCCCGGCGTGATGTGGGCAGCGGCCTGGCCCTGGGAGGGTGACAGGGAGAGAAGAGGGGTCCCGCGTGGATGCAAACCGTACCCCCTCCAGCTTCCAGGTGCTCCCAGGCCTCAGGATAAGCGCTGGCAGCAGCGGGAGGAGACAGCACAGTCTCGGGGCGGGTGAGAGAAGTCAGGGCGGGTGCACAGGCAGGCCGGCTGCTGCGGGTAGAGGGGCTTCCCCAGGACCCCACCTGTGGGGAGGGAGCTGGGTGTTTTATTCCAGCTCGGGCTGCACAGCCAGGGCCGCTCCCAGGGGTCTGGGGAGGGCTTCTCAGGCAAAGAAAGGCAGACAAGTGTGGCCCGGTCAGCCATCCCTTGGCCAGTCGCTCAGGGCATCGGGGATCGGTGGGGACCCAGAAGGCGGTCCCTGGGCTCTTAGTAGGAGCTGGACTCACCACAGATCCAGAAATAATCTGCTGGAATCAATTAACATTGAACTGCACGAGCCCATAGAGGGGCCGCCTCGGGGCCCCTTCCCTGCACCACCAAGAGCACACGTGTGTAAGGACACACGTGTAGGGGCTCACTCAGCAACACAACTTGAACCAGCCTGGTGGCGCCGTGGGGAGACCACCTGCTGTGTGTAGCATCAGCAGACGTCAGGGAGGAACGTGGGGATGGAAAGGTGCGGATGCCACCGCACGTGTGATGCTGGCCTTGCAGCGGGTGTGAAACTGTCTGAAAGAGCACATCCCTCTGTGAACGGCCGGAGGACCGTTGAAGCCAGACACTGGCTCCGGGCAGCTACCCTGTATCGCTTGCCTCGGGGAGGACGGGCCGAGCGGAAGAGTCCGGTCACGGGGCTCCTGAGCCCCGCGGGCGACAAGGCCTGGGCGCCTGTGCTTCTCCAGCAGCATCCTCTGGGTTCGCCGGGCCCTGGACAGCTCACGTTTACGTTCTGCCCACTTTGTTCTGATTTCTGCAGACAACAAACGCGTCTGTGCAGAAGGGCACTGGGCACAGGATGGGGGGAGATGGTGAGGCTCCCCAGGGTCAGGGCTGCTGCCATGCCAAGGAGGCTGGGGCAGGAGCTTCGACGGCTTCCCTCCTCCATCCCCAGAGGCTCTGACCCCTCCTCCGCATCAGTGCCTGCCCGGGGCCTGAGGAGGAGGACATCCCTGACAAGAGTCCCCAGGTCCAGCTGGGCAGCGGCACCGTGGGACGGCGGGACGTCTCAGAGGCTCCAGATCGGCTTCTGCTGTGCCCGTGGTGGTCTTCCTAGGGGAGGCGCGTCTTTGCCCAGAAGGATGTGACGGGTTGGAGTGCGGCATCGCAGGACTGGGGCCGTCTGTCTGGCAGTGGAGAGGCTCTGCCTTCTTGGGGTTAAAGGCCTCTCCGTGTGCGCCGGTGACGGCCCCCTCGGCCTCTGCTTCCAGGTTCAACAGGGACATCGAGTTCATGATCGGCCACAAGCCCAACATCTTCTGGCAGGTCACGTGGAGAGCGGTGAGTCCCCTGATCATGCTGACCATCTTCCTGTTCTTCTTCGTGATCAAGGTCAACGAGGAGCTGATATACAGCGTCTGGAACCCAGCCTATGTGAGCCCTGGGCCCCCAGGGTGGGGGTGGGGGCCGGGCTCTCCCTCCCTTCACCCTGGAGGCCAGGAGAGAGTCACAGGGGGGAGAGGGCACTTCGCCCCGAGGGACACCCCGGCTGCCTTGTCTGCTCACCCCAACGTCGCTCTCTCTCTCCAGGAGGAATTTCCCAAATCCCAGAAAGTCAAGTACCCGAACTGGGTGTACGGCGTGGTGGTCATTGTGGCCGGGGTGCCCTGCCTTGTCATCCCTGGCTTCGCCATCTACAAGCTCATCAGGAACCGCTTCCAGAGGGCAGGGGACCGGCAGGGGCTGGTTGGCGCGCCGTCCACGGTCTCGGTGAACGGGGACCTGAAGTATTGAGTGGCCCAGCCCACGGCATGGGGGGGTGGCGTCAGAGGAGAGGGTGGTCTGCATGTGTGTGCGTGTGTGAGCGTGTGTGTGGACGTGTGTGTGTGTGTTGTGTGAGTGTGCCTGCGTGGGGGCGTGTATACATGGGCGTGAGCGTGTGCCTATGTACACGTGTGCACGTGTGTGAGTGTATATACGTACATGCACAGGAGTGTTTGCATATGAGTGGATGCTGTGTGAGTGTGCACGTGTGTGAGTGTGTATGTGTACATTGCGAGTGTACAAGTATAAAAGTGTGTACACAGTGTGTGGGTGTGTGCCTACATAGGTATGTGTGTATGGGTGAGTGAATATACATGTGCAAGTGTATGTGTGCGTGTGTGGGTGTATGTAAGCATGTGTGCACAAAAGGGGACAGGAGGGACCCTCCCGGTGTGGGGACACACACGTGTGTGTATGCACATGCATGTGTATGTGTGCTTGTACATGTATGTGTGAGCAGCTGTATACATGAGTTGGCGCATGAATGTACTCGCACGTGAGTGTGCATGCATGTGCGTGCGTCTATGCACCGTGCACATGTATATCCGTGCGTATGTATGTGTATGCACAGCTATGTGTGTGTCTGTGTGTACGCATGCACGCCTATGGCTATGTGTGTACACGTGCATGTTGCCCTGCGGCACACATGCCTGCCAGGTGAGGCCCAGCGGCCCAGGAGCAGACTGGTGGTCCCCCCGCCCTGCCCGCATTCCCAGGGAGAGTCAGAGCTGCAGCGGGCGTGTGCCTGCTGGGCGTGTCCTGCTCATCTTGGCCCCTAGGAACATAATCTCCTTGCCCGCCCCCCACTCCCCTCGCTGTCACCTCCTAAGCTCGGGACTCCCGCCGTGAGGTCGGCGCTTTGACCTCGTGGCTAGGAGTGCCCTTCGCAAGGCCTGTCCAGAAGAGGCCGGTGAGCTTGCGAGAACCTGGCAGAGCCCTGTGGGGCCCCGCCCACCTGCCGGCTGTGAAGAGCCCCCGAGTCTTGGCCACATTCCGGCGTCGTGAAGGCTGACCCACTTAATCACTGCATCTGGCCGCCATGAACAGACGAATAGTTAATAAAACTCAGCTTGGGCGATTTAGGGCAGAAAATCCCACTTCACGCTTTCTTGAGCGGACAGCAACTGCGTGAGTACTTAGCCAGGTGTCGGGAAAGACGAGTTCCCGGGTCACCACCTCAGCCTTGGCCACCGCGGTGGAGGACCGTGCATCGTCCCAAGCAGCGTCAGGGGCCTCGAAGGCCCGGAGGGCCGTGCACCGGGTGTCGCCAGCGGACGTCAGCCCCTCTCTCCCAGCCAGGGACGGGGTGCCACACCCAGTCTCAGCCCAGGCCACGCGGCACTCGGGTGTTTGTTTCCAAGAACTAGTCGCCTCCACTTTCCATGGGAAGATCTGGAAGTCTAAGTTAAACAGGACCTTCTGAGGACTCTCGGCGCAGGATGGGAGACCCGAGTGGGAGTGGGTCCCGGCGCCATGTCCCTCCCACCTGGAGACGCCCCGCCAGCTTCCGCAGGACCCCCCCTCCCTGCTCCCCAGAGCGTTCCGACCCTCCTCTGGGGCAGCTCTGCTGCGGACCCCGTGGACACACGCCCCACCCCCCGCCCCGGGGCATGGAGGGGGACACGCTCCCACGCGTGACCTGGACGGGGCTGGTCCGTCCGTCTCTCTGTGGCTTGGTGAGGGTTCCTTTCAGACTTCACGTTTCGCAAATTGTAAGAAATTTGGGCTTTGTGGGCATCGCGTGTACCTGTCTGAATAAATCACTCCCTTTCACGCTCTTGGCCTAAATGCTGTCTAAATGCAGAGGACGCACAAGCAGCGGAGCCCCAGCCTCGAAGGGACGGGGCTGGACTGCGGTTCTGCTGCGCCCACGGAGCCCCCATTACCCGAGGCACCCGGTGGAGTGCAGGGGTGGGTGCGCCTTGACCTCAGGATATGGGAGCTGCTGGCCAGGTCGCTGTGGGGGGGGACAGGGAAAAAACGGAGCAGGAAGCATGGAGGGGAAGGCCTGTGCGGGTAACTCGGGGCTGGGCCTGCCCTCCCCCTTCTCATCTCCAGCCTCCCCTCCCCCTCCCTCTCCCCCCACTGCTTTCCATCTTCTCTGATTCTCCCTTTTCTCACTTTTTCCTCTCACCCAAAAAGGGATCTCTAAAAAATGTGTCCCCTGGAGCCTGAGTTTCCGGGACCCCCATGTTTGGCATCCCGCTGCCCGGCTGCAAGACTAGCTTCCAGGAAACGTGAGATTATGGATGTAGGGCCCTGGCCTGTCCTAGTGGAAGCGTCTGCTGGGTCGGGCGGGAACGTGTCCAGGGAGCCCCCAGCGGGAAGCTTAGGCTGAATCCACCGTGTCAGCTCACTACCTCTCCAGCCCGCAGGCAGGAGGTGCTCCGAGCTAAGGAGAGGGCTCACGTGTCCCCCCAGACTGGCCAAGCCCCCTCCCCTGTGCCCTGGTGCCACCCTCCCACCCCAGGGAGCCCCCTGGGGATCCAGGCCCCCACTCCCTCCACGACCCCTGTGGCTAATGGTGGGCTCACACCCAGCATGGATTCCTGGGCACCGGGGTGCCAATGGATGCAGAGGGGAGGGCTGATCTTCTGGAACTTACCTGGGCATCCTCAGAAGAGGAACATTGGGAACCAGAGGGAAAGTTCACGTTCAGACAATTTGAGAAGTTTGGAAATCTCTTTGGAAAATAAATGTGGCTTAAAAATAAACACGGCCCCGGGCCCGGCACTCCTGCCCGGGCATTTGCCCCACATCCACACAAAGCCGTGTGCAGATGTTCATCTCAGCTATTCCTCACAGCCCCACCCGGTCAGTGCGCAGCGGACACGGAGCCCCATGGCCGTACTACACCCCGCCTGGTGGGTCTCCAGAGACTGAGGCCAACCCCAGGGTCACACGGTTTATACAATGTGCTTGAGATGACAAATCTATAGCGACGCAGAGCAGATGCAGGCCGCCAGGGGTGCGGCCACACAGGGGACAGAGGGACCCTCGGGGATGGACATGTCCGCTGTGTCAGCTGTGACGCTGGCGAGATGTTTGCAGGATGTCTCCACTGGGGGGCTGGGTGCGTGGGCACGTGGTACTATCCCCCACGGCAACGTGTAAGTCTGCAATTATCTCACGAAGTTAATTAAAAGTAAAATTTTATAAAAACAACTAAATGTGCCCCAGCCTTGGAATCCTTGAGGTTCTCGTGTTGGTGGTGGCAGCAGCTGCGGGCTGTTGGTATCGGGCGGGAGCCAGCGGGGGGCAGGGGCACGCAGTTGTGGCGGGTGGGGAGTTGTTAACCAATTAACCGGCTCCACTGGTTTTCCTTTAAATCATGAAAAATCACACCTGCAGGGGAGACGGCTTGCGGCTTCCCATCCCCAGTGGAGGTCCCGGGCTGCGGCCAGGAGGAGGTGGTGGGCGTGGCGGGCACCCCGGAGCCGGACCCACCTGTGGATGCTGGTGGGGATGAGCGGCCCACGTGGGGCAACAAGCTCCAGAACCTCCTGAGCTGCGTCGGGTTTGCCGTGGGCCTGGGCAACCTCCGGAGGTCCCGTACCTGTGCCAGACCTACGGGGGAGGTGAGCCGCGCACCCTCATCTGTCCCCACCGCGGCCTCCAGGGTGGTGGGGACCTGCTGCCCCCGGGGGGTTTGTCCCTCTGAGGCCCAGTGGCCTCAGCTTTGCGGTGCTGCACGTTAGCCTGCCCGTCTGGGCTGTGCGGCGGTCAGGGCGCTCAGGCCCCCTTTGCAGGTGCTGCGGCCTTGCTGACAACACCGCAGACCGCGAGCCCAGGGGTTTGCTCAGGCTCCCAGCACCGAAGCCCCTGGGCTGGAGCCGCAGCGGCTCGGCCTGGGGTGCCTCTCGCTCGGCCTTCTCTTGGTGTCACGCTCGCTCTTGGGGACAGGAGGCCGCAGGCTGGCCGGACCACTGCCTTCGGGGGCGGACGTGGCCCGTTCTGTCCCCAGGTTCAGGGTGGGGGTTTTTCAGGCAGGCTCGTCCTCTTGTGGGCTCTGAGCTGAGGCTCGCTCTGCCCCTGCGAGACCGGCGGTTCCCCAGCGCCTGCAGACCTTCCCGCCTGAGTTGGTCTCTGGTGGGAAATTTGGGGAGCGTCTCTTCCAGGGCCCAGGAGACGGGAAAGGCTGAGCTGGTGACAACTCACGCCACGTCTTCTGGTCGGGCAGGCATCCTTGCCCTTTCAAGGGCGGACAGCCAGTCCTCCTCGCGAGACAGGTGGGCAGCGGACGGTGGGCAAGCAGACCCCACGTGAGCACCCGCCCGCCGAGCTTCCTGGTCATAAGGACGCTGCGTCTTTATAAAGTCTTTGTTTCCTGATTGTGAGAAGATACAGGGCACGCAGGAAAGTTTGAAAATGCAGGTACGCCTGTTAACAGCTGCCCCAGAGATGCCAGAGCCCCCGCAGTATGGGCTCGGGCGGGCGCCTGGGCCCCGGGTCTCCTGGCCGGCGCCTCTCTGACGGGGGCCCCTCGGGAAGTGCAGAAGCACAGGCGGCAGACCCGACCCGGGGCTCCCGGGGGCCTCACGGCGCCCTCTGAGTCAGGTCAGGGTCTCGGCCACGCTCCGTACGCTGGGGATCGGACGTCTGCAGACGTTTCACCCACAACCTTACCCGCTGTCAGGGCTGCCGGGGCCGGGGGCCTGGGAACCCCTTTCCTGCGAGGTCCGTCTCCCCGCGGTCCAGACGGTGAGGCCTTCGGGGCGGCCGTGCCTGCGGCCAGGGCAGCCCGGTCCCCAGCCGTGCCCGGGGCTTTGAAACACTTCCGTTGCCTCTGTTTTCAGACGTGGAAGCTCTCGATCCAACATCATGAAATACTTAAGTTTCTCACAGTGCGAGAGGCCCTTTTTTGCCTGCCCTGGCCGCCTCTGGTGCCTTCGAAGGTGACAGGGGGGCAACAAGCACACGCTGCCTCACGCTGATTTGCACAGAGTCCCCACCTCAACGTCCTGCCCCGCCTGGAAACGGAAGGCGACGTTGTGGCAGAATTGAGCACAACATCTGGACAGAGATGGCCAGGGATTCTGTTACATAGACGCCACTCTGCAGCGAGCTTTCTTTAAGTCCGAGGACGGTAGACGCACAGAGGCCCGGCGGTGACTCAGGTCACTGACCGCGGGGCTCTGACATGCGCTGCGGCTCGGGATTCACCCCAGGGAGCCACACAGATGGGGTCCCTCACCAAGAGGCTGCGATTTCTGCGCTGCCCTGTCCCGCCCGGACTTCCGTGTCCCTGGAGGTCTGTGGACCCCGGCACCGAAAGCGGCCCAGAGTTAAGTGGCACGGGTTTTTAAGGAGCCCTGGTGTCCAGCAGTATCCTCTCGGCTTGCTCGTCCTTCAAACGCCTTTGCCGTCACTCTTCTGTGCAAACCAGAGACACGGATGCACCAGCCCGGGTGTCTGGCGTGGTGTCGACTGTCTAGGTGGGTTTGGGAAGCAGTCCCCCCAGCGACGTGAGTCACCCCTCCACACACGCAAACACGCACAGCGTGTCACTCTCCTTTCTGTCCTAGTGTGATTCTCTCCGTAAAGATCTTGGGCAACCCAGGCTCTTGCTGCTGTTCCGACCGGAACCTTCTTTTTCTCCACAGTTTCTTAGTGGATTGGCCTGGTGTGTGCCGCACCCAGCACCCCCGGGGCTGGTGGAGCGCAGGGTGAGGGTGGGGCTCTCCGAGATCTACCAGCGGGCAGCCGTGTACAGCGGGCCCCCCGACGGGGCTGTGTGCCCCGCGTCACCAGTGCTTCGGTGCCCCTTCTGCTCTCAGGGCCGTGGCACCAAATGCGTGAGGTTTTCCCCACACCGACCGGGTCTCCGGTTCTCAGTGGGCACCAACTGGGTGCCCCACGCCCTAACCCCACCCTGACACCGCCTGACCCCACAGGCCAAGGGCTCACCCACAAGATGCCCCCCTCAGAGGCCAATCTGGAGTAGCGGGTCCCCAGGTCACCCACAGCTTCTGTCCAACTTGGCTACAAATTCAAGGGGTCCCACGACCCCTCCTAAGGCTCAATAATTTGCTAGAATGGCTCCCAGGACTCAGGAAACCACTTAGGTTTACAGGTTTATTATAAAGCATACAACTCAGAACCGCCACATGGAAGAGACGTGAAGGGCGAGGTGCAGGGGGCCACCCTCCTGTGCCTTGAGTGTCACCCACCCAGAAGTCCCGCCAGGCGGGGTTTTTGATGGAACCACTGGCCACTGACTGGTGATTAACTCGGTCTCCCTGGTGGGCATGGTCGGGGCCTCTGGCCACCAGCTCCATCCTCCAGGAGTTACCTCATTGGCATGAGCCCAGGTAAGGTTAAAGGGCTTATCACGGACGGCAGAAGCTGCTTCTCTCTCCCGTCACCCGCGAAATGCTGAGGGTCTTCGGAGCTCTGAGCTCCGAAATGCATTTCTTTTCGGGATGAGGACCAAATACGCTTGTCTTACCTCATCCCAGCATCACGGATCTTGTGAACCCTGCGCTGAGGTCCACCCGATGGTGGACCAACTCTCCTCCCTCCTTCAGATCCAGCAGAAATGAACTTACTGTGGGACCCGAGGGAGGCAGGTGCCCACGCCGGACGTGGAGCGCTCTAAGCCCCGCCCCCAGTGCCCCAGCCTGGTTTGTGGTATGAGTTCCTGTTCCCATGGCAGTCCCGCTGGGGATGAAATGCATCTGATGCACGGAGTGGACGCTGCTCGCCACGTGGTCACAGAAACACCTCTTGTTCTCTCCTCCCCCCGCGTGGCGGCTCAGCCACAGGAGAACCCCTGCCCTCCCTGCATATTTCCTTTGGGTGGACCCGGTCATGCTGACCTCAGCCGCCCCTGAGGCCCCCACCCGGGCCCTGTCCGGCCGGGGGTTTCCCCTCAGAGCAGGGGGGAGGGGGAAGGGGGCCAAGGTCTGGTTAGCCTGGAGGCTACGGCCCTTCCTAGACAGTGGATCGCATACCTAGGACTCAGTCCCTGCCCGTGTGGCCATTCCATGTCGGTCCTTGCCGCGCTGCAGCTGTGCGTGCCGAGGCCTAAGGGTGGCTGGGAGGCCCGCCTGCAGGAGACCCCGCAGGGCAGGATGGAGACGGGGCGGCAAGGGAAGAGGGCCCCTCCACCTGTGCCCTGGGCCCCGGCCCTGTGACCGGCCCCTCCCCCCAGGGGCTCCCTGGGTGACCTGGGTTTTGTCCACACCCTCTAGCTCCAAGTCCCAGCCCACAGATGCCCTCCCGTCCCTGGGGCATCCGGCGCCTCCACCGAGGCTGAGTCCCTCCGGAATTTAACTTTCTCCTTTAACGCGGCTTTGCCTTTTTGCTGCTACATGGAAGACACCCGTAAGCACCGTTTGCCCCAAGCGCTGGCCCTGGAGTCCTGCCAGAGCCCAACGTGGGCGGAGGGCTCCGTGGCCACCTGCTCCCCCAGGGCCCCAACTCAGCCTCCAAACACCGGACTGTGACACGAAAAGCCAGACGGAGGCTGTGCAGGGGCCTGTGGTGCGTGCAAGTGACTTTTGGAAGCTGAATGAAAGCTTCCTACAGACGGTGTGGGGAGGACGCAGCCGGCCGACCTCGTTGGTCAGGGGGCCTAACAGGCTGAGCTGCTCCTTGGGGTCACCTGGACCTGTGCGTGCAGCGGGGGCGGGGGGGGGGCAGCTGCCGTCGGTCCTGGAGCATCGACGTGCCCCCACATGCTCGTCCAAAGCGCGCGGCTGGCGGGGACCCAGAGGGAAGGGCCCTCAGGTGAGACGCCAGCATCGCCGACTCTGCGCTGGGGAGTTAGTGGTCCTCCCGACAGCGTGGGAGCATCCAGCAGGGAACCGGGGTCTCCCCAGCAGACCTGGCAGGTCTGTGGGTTCGGGGGGGCCAGGCCCTGCCACCTCGCGGCACCCACTTTGTCCACGGGGGCTCGCGGCGCAGAAGGGCCGCCGCCGTCTCTGCCTGCCCTTCCCTCGGGCTCCTGCATCGGCCGGTACGTGCTGCGTCCTGGGGGCCTCGGCGCCCTCTCCCGCCGCCGCTGGGTCCACCTCCCAGCGTCTGGACTGGGGTGAAGGGTTGGAGAGACAGGTGCCTGCCCCAGCTCAGGGCGAAGCTTGGGAGAGCGTCTGGGGGTCTCCTACTCCAAGGCTTCCCGTGAGCAGGCCAGCTCCCCGACTCAGGAGCCCCGGGACCAGGGGTCACAGGGCCTCAGGGAGAACAACGCAGCCTGTCCGTGGATGAAAACCGCCAATAAAGCACCACATGGTGGGGTGACACCAAGTCATTTAAAACAACGGCAACCCCCTGACACGGGGGTCCCCTATCCTCCCCTCGGGCGGCCACGAGCGCTTCTCCTTCACCCCCGTGTCGTCCTCCGGCCCGAGGCCTGGCCGGGCAGACAGAGCCGCTGGCTGACCGCCGCGTCTTTTCAGGCGCCTTCCTCATCCCCTACCCCATTGCCTGGCCTTCGAGGGCAGCCCGCTCTTCCCCATCGAGCGCCAGTGGCCAGCGCCTGCACAGGGCCAGCATCGGGGTGTGGACAGCCATCTCGCCCTACATGGGTGCAGTAGGTACGCACCTCCCTCTGATCCCTGCCCGCAGCTGCTGGGGGCAGCGGGGAGGGGTGGGGCTGCATTTACGTGTGCCATGTGTGTTTCATGGGTGTTTGATCATCACTCCAGTGCATATCCAGTGGCTTTGAACCTGCAGACACAGGAGGTGCCCTGATGCAAAGATGCAGGGGCCTGGGCAGCGGCATCCCTGTGGAAGACTTGGATGCCAGGTGCGGTGGCAGAGGCGGCAGGCCAGCCCCGGCGCAGCAGCAGGCTGTCCCGTATCGCCCAGCTCATGCGTGCAGAGCTGCCTGTCCCAGGAGCTCACGCACCAGGGGAGACCGGGCAGAGGGCAGGCCCAGCTCCCCGTGTACCCTTGAGGTGGGTGCTGCAGTAAGGGATCCGAACGTCACCATCCAGGCCTGTGACACACCTGGTGGCTGCAGGCCATCTGAAAGCCCCACCTGGAAGCAGCCTGAGGCTGGTGGAGAGCCAAACGTGGCCCAGCCCGGAGAGCACCGCGTGGCTGGGAAGATGACAGGCTGCCTGCGGGCGGACGCAGCCAGAGGCAGGCCAGCGGGCAGACAGCGGGAGCCCTTTGGGGCAATGTAGGGAGCAGAAATGTGGGATGTGCTTGAGGACGGTCTGCAACAGGGGGCCAGGAGGGGGACGCTGACCGTGGCTGGTGCCCGCAGGGCTCGGCGGCTTCATCACATCTGTCCTGGTCAGCATGCACTGCGACACGGTCCTGGCACGGGTGCTGTGGCGCCTCCCCAACTCCTCCCAACCCGCTGCCCCGGAGCGCCTGCCCGCCGGCCCTCAACCACGCGGGCACCGCACTCGGGCAAGAAGCCCAGCCTCGGCCGGCACCCTGAGACTGGGTCTTGTCACCCCTGCCGTTGCCTGTTCACTGCGGGACCCAGGGCCCCGGATGCCCTGTTCCTTCACTGAGGAGCACCAAGGCCCTCGCAGCTGCTCGTGTGCCGGTGACGGGAGGGTGAGGGACAGGCTGCTGTGCTCCCTGAACTAAGTCTTTGGTGGAGACCCCAGCCAAGGGCGCCATCTGGGGAGACCTCCCCGATGTGGGAAACGGTCATGGTTTTCAAGTTTGCTCGTAAAGCTGGGTTGACCTCTTTCCCTTCCTGCCTCTGGCTGAGAGAAACCTGTGCTTGGCACGCGCTGGACAAGGCTGGCCCTGGGTGCTCAGACCAAGGGTCAGGGCTGGGAGGCTCCCCATGTCGGCCACAGAGGCCACTGGCTGTCAGCCTCCCTGCCCCTCACTCAGGGTGGCAGTGGTCCTGCCCGGTGTGCCCAGGTCGTCTGCAGTCTATGGCCAGCCCATGACTGCACGGGCTGGTTCCGGGCTTTGTGCAGGAATGCCGGGACAGCGGCGCTGTGAGCTACTTCTGGTACCGGCAGACACTGAACACCACGGCTGACATCAACGACGGTGGCTCTGTCCAGTGGTGACTGCTGGTCTGCTTGATGGCCTCCTGGGCCACTGTGTACCTGTGTGTCATCAGAGGCATTGAGCCCACTGGGAAGGTGAGAGCCCACAGGCCAGACCCCGCTCCCCAGCTCCTGCCAGCCCCAGAGGACCCCTCCCCACTTCCGTCATTGCTGGCCTCTGGGGTTCAGAGGCTCGGCGAGGAGGGGCGCAACACCAGCACTGTCACGTGTCCCCGGAGAACTGATGCCTTTGTCACCACGAGGTCAAGCTCCTCCGCCTGGCGAGAGTCAGCTCCAAGTCCACTGTGATATTGGAGGGGCTGTTCCAGCCTTCTGTGACTAAATTAACACAGTGCACTTTTCCCATTTTTTTCTTTTCACCTCTTCGGGCCTTTTTGTTTGAGGTGTGATTCTTGTAGACAGCATATAGTTGGGTCTTGTTTTTTATCCAGTCTGACAATCCCTGCCTTTTTTATCTGGGGTGCTTAGACCATTTACATATAATGTGTTTATTGATCTGGTTTGGTTTAGTTTGTCATCTTGTACTTCTTTTCTGCTTGTCCCCTCTATTCTTTGTTCCTGTTTCACTCTTTTGCTGAGTATTTTTTGATCCCACTCTATGTGCTTTGCTTATTAGTAGCAGCTTGGTGGTTGAATTAGGGGTTGTAGCATCATGGTCTGTCTCCAAGCAATGCTGTACCACTGTACAGAGGAAGCTCTCAGCACCACCCTCCCTCCCCACAGTGTCCACCACACTGTTGTCATACATTGGACTTGCAATGTGTTATAAACAGCAAGTGCATTCTCAGCATTTTTTTTTTTTTTTTTGGCTGCACGACATGGCTTGTGGGATCTTAGTTCCCTGACCAAAGTGCCAAGTCTAACCACTAGACTGCCAGGAAACCCCTGCATTCTCAGCATTTTTGTTTCAAACAGTGGATTATCTTTTAAAGAGACTTAGACAATGAGAAAAAACATATTGATAGTTACCTGGTCTCCATGCAGTAAGGATCAGGGAAGCCTGAGCCTAAGCCCCCAAGCCTGCCTTTCAAATTGCACCTAGCACAGGGCTTCCCACCCTCTCTTCCTTCTGGGCTTGGATAAGTCCAGTATTTCATATGTCTGTCCTTTAAATGACTGTGATGAAATCCCATGCATTCCTACCAGGCCTCCCGATCCGTGGTGATGGAGGTTTGCAGGTCCGAGTGTGCGTGTGTGCCTGTGCCTTTTCTCGGTTACCATGTGAGGGTGATGATTACTCTCACGTGAGGGGCTCCGAGCTTGAGGGGACTGGAATTTTGGAAGCAGCCATCTGTTGCAACAAGCCAGCCAGAAACCCCGAATAATCCTGCCATGAAAGTCCCTGAAGATGCACTGGGTAGTCCCCCAGTGTCTGCATTGGGGTCTGGGGGTCAGGAGGGAAGGGTGTCCACTTGCAGGTTTATTTTTCGCAGACGCCGTGTGTGCAGACCCCTCCCCAGCCCTGAAAGAATTGGGGGCTGGTCCTTCTGCGGGAGAAGGTGTGGGCAGGTGTGTGGCCCCATGGACCCTGAGAAGCGGCCGGTTGGGGGCCTCAGGGTGGAAGGAAGAGGGGCCTGTGGACGAGGGGGAGTCCGCCCGCCCCGGGGAGGCCATCGCCCTCCTCAGCGGCGTCCACGTATGGGCTTCAGGGGGAGCCCCGAACGCCGCAAGCTTGACTGGAGCTCACGCCCCCCCACCCCCACCCGGACCCCACGGGGGACGTGGCAGTGCACCCAAGCATCTCGGTACGCCCACCCCTCTCCAGGGTTCACGCGGAACAGACACGCTGGGAAGACTAACAACCGGCCTTTTTCAGGCAACTCATTTCATGGCCTCGTTCCCTCACCTCCTCCTCGCGGTTTTCCTCACCAGAGGACTCACCCTGCCCGGGGCGACCGAAGGACTGACCCACCTATTCACGCCCGACGTGAGTGGGTCCCGAATCCGAGCCCCCTGGGGCCCAGGCTCAGGAAGCACACGAGCTGGGGCCCCTGCCCAGCCCAGCTCGTCCCAACCCCCGGCTGTGGGAGCAGAGACGTGGCCACAAGGAGGGGCAGCCTGGGGTCTCAGGGGTCAGGCTCGGAGGGGAGAGAGCAGGACGAAGACTCGGTCTGGAACGTGGGGGCCGCTATGAAATGGGGGTTCGGGGGAGGCCGGCTGGGGACCCAGGCCCCACACCTCTGAGGCCCTCGTCCAGCAGTGCAACCCCACCAGGCGAGGAGCCACTGGGCCATTCCACAGTCTCCAGGGTCCCAGCACCGCCGGGACCCCAGGGGCTGCACAGCTCATCCCGCAGCCTCCCAGGCAGAGCCCTGCCCGGGGGAGGGACGGGCCCCTGGTATGCAGGCAGGCGGAGGTTTGCCCGGTCTAGCAGCAGAAACATCAGGCACCGTGTGCACGGGGGCCCCACCCGGCCCTCAAGTCCTCAGAACCCCGGGCCTGAGGGGAAGCAGAACAAGCACCCTGAGCCCAAGCTGCTCAGCCCTGACTCCCAGCCCGAGGGGCCTGTGCCCCAAGTGCTCAGGGCCGCAAGTCTCGTGTGGATGGGACCCGGGGGGCCATTACACGTCACGAGCAGGCAGCCTGAGCTGGCCACGTCAACTGCTCCTCGCGTGCGGTCCCAAACTTTTCTTGGGGCCTGAGCAGGTGGCACTGCTCGTGGGAGTAGTCCCAGGGACGCTGGGAACATTCCAGAACGGGAGGCACTGGGCCACGGCAGCTTGTCTGCTGATCTCGGGCCCCTATCTCCTTGCAGATGCAGCTCCTGCAGAGCCCCCGGGTGTGGCTGGATGCAGCCACCCAGGTATTCTTTTCTCTGTCCCTGGCCTTCGGAGGACACATCGCTTTTGCAAGTTACAACCCGCCCAGGTAGGGCCGGGCCGGGGGCAGGGAGCCAGGCTTCAGAGAGACACACCAAGCACTTCTTTGCCGTGACCTCCTGCCGGGGATGGAGGGTGATCTGGTGTGAGCTTCTGATAAGAACAGACTGTCAAGATCTGGCAATTACTGAGTCATCCCCCAAGGGCCGGGAGGTTGGGGCCCTCTGGGGCAGCTTCCAGCAAGTTCCGGAGCGGCTGCAGGAAGAGAACCTGGGTCATCAAACCCCGGAAAAAGGCCATAACCGGGGGCCGCCTGTGTGTGACGCATGTGGCCATAAAAGCAGAAATACCGCCTGTGTCCACCTCCTTGTCACTTAAAATAGACACCAGGCCTGTGCCTCCTTATGAGACGGACTGGCCGTGGCTCCAGGCACGACCGCGGGCCATAAGCCACACGGTGCCAGCGGTGATGCGCTTAAACCTACCTCCGGGTGGTTGTCCGTGGGGACAGGCGGGGGGGGGGGCAGGAGAGGGGGTGGGGACCACTGGGTGAGTGTGAGCCGGGCCCCCGGGAGGGTGTCGGCGGGGAGGGGTCTGAGATGTCCTCAGAGCACAGGAGCGCACCGTGTTCCAGGTCGAGCACAGGCAGGCCCCCGGGGGCGCTGACGACAGGCGCATCTGCCCAGGAACAACTGTAGGAGGGACGCGGTGACCATCGCCCTGGTCAACGGCATGACCTCCCTCCGTGCGTCCATCACTGTCTTCTCTGTCCTGGGGTTCCAGGCGGCCAGCGACCATGGGCGCTGCCGGGACGAGGGAGCGCGGTGCCCTCGGGCTCTGGGGCGAGGCGGCCCCGAGCTCGGCCCCCTCGTGGGGGTCCCCCGGATGACCTTCTGTTTCCCCAGAGAAGTGGAGAGGAGGGTCCACCCAGAGCCTGGGATGGGACCTGACCCGGAAGCAGGGTCCTTGCAGAGATGACTGGTTACGGTGAGGCCGTCCTGGACGGGGTGGGTCCCCGATCCCATGGCTGGTGTCCTGATAAGAGACAGAAGGGGGACACACAGACACGGAGGAGAAGGCCGGGTGACCACAGAGGCAGAGGCTGGAGGGACGTGGCCACAAGCCCGGGGACACCTGGGCCCCAGGGGCTAGAAGAGGCAGGAAGGATCCTCTCCTGTAGCCTCCGGAGGGAGCGCGGTCCTGCCCACACCTTGATCTTGGACGGCTGGCTGCAGAGCTGGGAAAGGATGAATCCCCGTTATTTTAAGACCCCCCAGGCTGAGGTCGTTTGTCACAACAGCCCCGGGAGCTGATGCCGTTAGGATGCCCCCACCCTTGAAGTTACCATGTTAGATGGACGGCCTGGTGGCCTCCAGACATGGTTTCCCGGTTAGAGCCCATCAGAGCTGCACAAGCCTGCCCTCTGGGTGCTGCTAAACGTCCCCACGGCCCCGGACGGCCAGTGGAACGATGGCCGTGTCAGCAGAGCGTGGGGGGATGCCTGTCCTGACCCTGCTCGTCTGTGTTGGGGGAAGAAGGGCAGCCGCCAGGCGCTCCGGGCACTGCTGAGCAAGTGCGCCTCTTGGAATGTTCCGGAGAGGCTGCAGTGGCCACGCCCGAGCGGTGAGCAGCGTCACCCCCGCGGGACAGCAGCTCTTCCAGCCGCTCCACCGAGACGCCCGGCGAACAAAATTGTTGACCCATCACCACTGGGCTCCTGCCCACGGCCGTGCCTCAGGCGGCATCCCCGTCTTCTTGCTGCATCTGGGACACTGGACAGCACTTAAACAGCAAAATCACCGACAAAAAGCACAAAAATGTTAATAGAAATGTTTCAGACATTACACGAAATTTCTAAAAATCTTATATGTTCTGGTATAATGTTATGTCATAATTCTAGTTATCACTTTAAAATGTATATCTCAGAAATAACTAAATTTCCTTCAACTTCCATCAAATCTTTAACTGTGGTCATTTTTTTTTTTTAAGTTTATTTATTTATTTATGGCTGTGTTGGGTCTTCGTTTCTGTGCGAGGGCTTTCTCTAGTTGCGGCAAGTGGGGGCCACTCTTCATCGCGGTGCGCGGGCCTCTCACTATCGTGGCCTCTCTTGTTGCGGAACACAGGCTCCAGACGGACAGGCTCAGCAATTGTGGCTCACGGGCCCAGTTGCTCCGCGGCATGTGGGATCTTCCCAGACCAGGGCTCGAACCCGTGTCCCCTGCATTGGCAGGCAGACTCTCAACCACTGCGCCACCAGGGAAGCCCTAACTGTGGTCATTTTTAAGTCTTAGGTCATTTACAGACAGTTCTGGGTGTACTCTGATGCTTTTGCAAAAATGTTCCTATAAAAGGGTTTCATCTTCAAGGAGTTCATGGAAAAGATTCTGACAAGTACAGGTTTCTGGTAACTGACTGTACTGCTGAACTGAATGAATAAGCATTTTCAGAACTCTAATGAAAAACTGATGAACTCATGAAAGTGCTAACAAAAGATCAAGATGAAAAAAAAATTAATTACATGGAACTGAGTGAACTGATGAGGATGAGTATAATTTTTGTGACTTTCTGTTTGAATAAAAAAAAAAAAATCCCACAAGGACTCAGAGGCAAGAAATATACAAATCAATTTTCACTGCAAAGTAAAGGAGCTGTTACAGTGGAGGATTACTGGACTGAATGTCAATATTATGACATAGTATGAGTTTCGTGCCTGGTAATTGCAATCGTTGCTTTTGTTGTGGTCATCCATGTACAATGCTTGGTGTCAGTCTATTTATCGCTTGTAAAAATAAAAAGTGTGTGTGTGTGAAAAAAAAAAAAAAACCACAAAAATGCGAAAACCGCGGCCGCAACCAGCCTGGGAGAGGCTCGTCTACAGCTCCAGGGATGAGAGGGCACAGCGTCCCGGGGGCCTGGCGGGAACATGTGCGTCGGCCACTCTGGACACGTCTGCAAATGCCCTCGGGATGGTGTGGGGACTGGATGCAAGGTGACAAGTTCCTTCTAGCGAGCAGGAGAATTCGCAAACGTGGACGCCCCACGGAGTCTGAGCCTCGAGGCCTGAGACAGACGTGGAGGCATAAGGAGAGCTGCCCCCCGAGCCCCGCCGCGGCAGCTCTAGGAGCGCCACCCCCAGGGCCATCGGGCCCTCGAGTCGGGGAGGCAGGGAGCCGCAGGCCCATTTGTACCTGGGCCCCGAGGCTGCAGCCTCTGTCCCCCGTGTGTGCACGAGGCCGGGCCTCCCCGTGCCCGCCGCTAGGGCACCTGCTCACCCCACCTGCCACCCCGCCTCACCAACGCCTTCCATCTCCCCGACCGGAGCACCTCCAGGGAGGACTACGCGCTGCCCTCGTGCACCTGGACGCCACGCAGCCCGAGCGGGTGGCGGGCTCCCCCTGGAGGCCTGCTGCCTGGAGGACTTCCTGGATAAGGTACCCCAGGGGCTGTGGCCGGGCTGCAGGTGGCTGCAGGCGTTGAGCCGGGGTCAGCAGTGAAGGGCTCGGGGCTGACCCTGTGCCCCGCTTCTCTGAGCTCCTAGAAAACCCCACGGCCTAAACGTAGCCGGTCCGACGGGCCCTGCCCAGCAGGCGGGGATCCAGGCTGACCCAAGAGCAGGCGTTGCGGGTGCCCAGAGCCCGGGGAGAGGGGCCTGAGTGTGGCCACAGAGCCAGGCTGTGGCTGGAGGAGCCACGCACGGGGCCAGCTGATGCGGGGACAGGGAGAGCAGGCCGGGGGCAGTCAGGGGACAGGTCCCCGGGGCAGCGGTCGGATGGGCTCCTGAGCCCAAGGCCCCCAGCCCCCAAGGCCCCCAGCCCCCATGGCACCTGCTGCAGGGGGTTTAGGGGCACAGGTCCCCCCCCTTCAGAGGTGCGCCTGCAGTTTGTTATAACACAGCCCGGACAGGGCTGCCGCAGCCTGACTCAGGAGGGTGTTGGTACACACGCGTGTTCCCGTGTGGGCGTGCTGGTGCACACGCGTGCCCCGGCGTGGATGTGAGGGCCCACCGTGCGCTGCGTTGCAGAGCGCCTCGGGCACAGGCCTGGCCTTCATCATCTTCACGGAGGCCGTCCTCCACATGCCGGGGGCCCCCGTCTGGGCCGTGCTCTTCTTCGGGATGCTGTTCAGCCCGGTCCCGACATCCATGTTCGGGAACGTGGAAAGCGTCATCACACCACGCTCGGACTTGGTGGGTCCCCAAGGAGGCCCTGACCGGTGAGTGGACAGCCAGGCCTCCCTGCAGGGCCCGTCCTCACTGCCCTGCTGCCTCTACCCTCCGTCCACTCTGCCTGGTGTCCAGACGCCCCTCCTCCACGAGGCTCGAGGGCCCTGACCCCGCGGCTCTGGCTCAGTGCCTCAAGGGTCAGCACAGGGGAGCCGAGGGTCGGGGGGGCGGGGGCAGGGGACTCCGTCCCACACTGCCCACGGAGGCCACCCCAGCCGAGCGCGTCCTCCAGCTCATTGGGTGCAGGGGGACACGATGGGGGGGGGTGGACAAGGGGAGACGCCTGAACATGGGGGTTGTGTCCAGGGCTGGCCTGCCTGCTCTGCTTCCTCTCGGCCACCTGCTTCACGCTGCGGTCGGGAAACGACTGGCTCGAGACTTTTGACCGCTACGTCGCTTCCCTGGACCTGACCCTCTTCGCGTTCTCCGAGGTGGTTGGTGTCATTTATGTTTATGGGATGAAACGGTGAGTCAGCTTCCAGGGGCCCCGCTCCTCTGCTCCAAGCGTCCCCAAGTACACACGTGTGGGCATCGGGCAGCCGGTCTCCTGGACAGATGCAGGATGACACGGACCATCTGAGTTCCGCCCCAAACAAACCCGTCCACAGATGCACCCCTGGGACCCACCCGCCGGGCTGTGGGGAGGCCAGTGACAAAACGACTAGTCCCCAGCCACGCGGGGGGACTCCTGAAGTCCAAGGACAGGTGGACACTAGGGCACCGGGAGGCCCCGCCAGGGTTCCAAGCCCCACCCCCCTGGAGGCCTCTAAGGAGGCCCCACACGGGTCCTGCCCACCCACACCTGGCCCGGGCCTGCGGCCCACCTGTCACTCACACCTGCAGTCACATCTGTCACTCTCAGGGTCACTCACGCCTGGACTCACACCTGTCACCCTGACCGTAGCCCTGCCCAGATGACCCTGGAGGTTGTGCCCCCTGACCTTGTATTCTAGGAGATCCTGAGAAGCGCCAAATGCATGGCCTCCATGCTGCTCTGTGGGCACTGGGACAGCGGGCTTGTCCCTGGAGGGATGCTGACCCCTCGGGAGACGGGAGTCAGAGGCAGTGGTCCGTGGTGACGAGGGGGGCACAGGGAGCCCCAGGGCTCAACGGGCTGCGGGTCTCAGAAGCGGACCCTCAGGAGCCGTGAGGAGTGGCCTGGGGCGGGGGGGACAGGAAGGGGAGGGGCCCCAGGAGGGTCGGCTCCTGGGTGGCTGATACCTTCTCCCGGGTCTGCAGTGGCTGCTGCACATCCTGGGCCTCTGTCCCCATCCTGGGGGCCCGGGTCAGGCGCCGCCTCGCCTCCCACAGCGGGCCAGCGGAGGGTTCTCTACCCCTCAGAGCCGGAGTTCCCCGCCCCCAGGGCCAAATCCACAGGTCCTGCTGCGCCCTGGGCCAGGCTGACCTGCCCCTCTGGCCTTCCCCACACATTGACCTGGGGGTGGAGTCCTCATCAGGACCCCAGAAGTTTGCCTGGTCCGGGGGCCACTCAGGAAGATGTGGGGCAAAGGTCAGAGTGGAGGTGGGGCAGCCCCATGGGCTACATCTCTGTGGCAGGACAAAGGCTACTGGTCGAGCGGCTGGGGGATCTGAGCCCGTGGCAGATCTGAGTGTCCCCGTGGCAGGTTCTGTGACGACATAGCATGGATGACCGGGAGGCGGCCCGGCCTCTACTGGCAGGTGACCTGGAAGGTTGTCAGACCCCTGCTGCTGCTGACCATCTTTGTGGCCTACGTTGCCCTCCTGGCCAGCTCACCCCGGGCTACAAGGCCTGGAACCCCCAGTACGTAGGTCTTTGGGTGGGGGCTGGAGGCACTGGGGCCACCTCAGACCCGGCCTGGCCCTTCCCTGGTGCCTTCCAGGGCCCGGAAGACCCTCACAGTGGACATTCGTGCCCGAAGGGCCACGTGGGCTGCTTTTGCTCTGAGACCCCAGATCCCCAGATCCCCGATGTCCCCTGGGGCAACGGTGCCGATTCCAGCAGACCCGGTGACCTTGGGCAAGGGCCTCAGTCAGTGGCGGGAGGACAGGAGCAGTTTCCAGACTCCGGTGACGTCACAGGTCCCTGAAGCCCCTCCCACAGGGACGCGGCTTCAAGCCACACTTCCCAAGTGCCGTGGGGATGGGCTCTGCAAACGCCCAGCCGGGTCCCAGACTAGAGCACAGCCTGGGGCCAAGAGCTGGCTCGAGTCGCGTGGCCCCGACTCGAGCCAGCTCTTGGCCCCAGGCTGTGCTCTGAGCCGCCTGGGCCCCGCCGACCTGCCGGCTGTCTGGTGGCTCGGAGCCGCCCCTTGCCTGCAGCGCTGAAGCAGCTGCTTCCAAATTCTCCCCAGAAAGGAGCTGCCCCAGAGGACCAGGCAAGCACAGGAGGAATGGCGCCATCTTTCTCAAAGAGCTTTCCGTGACTGTTGCCCTGTTAGATTCGCCACAGTGCCTCCGCTCGGGTGGGTGGCGCCGCCCCCCTTATGGAGGGAGCATAGGGTCTGACGACGCCCAGCGGATCAGGCCAAGGCAGCCCCGAGACCCTGCAGCCCCTAGGGGTGTCCGGAGTGGCTCTCGCAGAACCTGACGCCCCAGATCCCAGGCCCGTCTCTCAGAGCCAGAACCCTACGAGAGGCTCAGCCAAGTCCCGGAGCTTCAGCTGCCTGAGTCCCCACTGCCCCGGGGAGCGGTCCCTGGCCGTGTGCCTTTTCCATCCACCCACCCTGGGTGCTTGGTCTCGGGAAGAGATGGCGCAAAGCTGCCCCACACAACTCACGGCCCCTGTGGCCGAGCAGTCGCCTTGCTCCGTCCAGGAGTGGAGGTGGGGGGGACCTGTCTCCTGCCCCAAATGGGGGACAGCCCACTGTCCGCCTCCTGGGCCCCGCGGCGGGTGGTCACGCACGGGGCAGTCTGGGTGGCCATGCACTGCGCCCGGCGATTCCATGGGCAAAACAACGGGGGTCCCGACAGCCAGGCCAGCGGTAGGGGGGCATCTGGGAAGGCCCAGCCACACCCCACAGCCGAGGGGTCTCGCGCCACGCGAGTTTGGGAATCTGCAGGCAGGGCCGGTCTCCAAGGAAGAGCAGACTGCGTTCTCTGCCACGAGGCCCCGCCCCATAGAAGCCCCTTTCTTTACCTAGAGCCCTGGGGTCGTGGGGAGGGTCTGGTGTGACTGCACGTGATGGGGAATCTCGGGGGTGTGGGTCCGTCTCGACCGATGCTCGGGCCGCCCAATGCAGAGAATCGTCACAGAAGCATGGCCCATCCCGCTCTCGAAGGCCAGGGAGCTGCGGTGAGAAAGCCAGTGGGGAAGCCGGCTCTTCCCAGGCTTGGCTCAGAAGCACTGCCTTTTATTCTTTTGAGACTTTCTCAGTCAAATGTGTCAGGAATGAACAAAAAGGCCAATTATCACACAGGTTTCGGCTGTCTCCAGGGCAAGGCCAGCCTCACTCACGCCCGGTCCTTCCTTCAGCCAAGACCTGCCCATTCTTGAGCCCACTCACCTCCACCCGCCCTCCTCTGCTCTGGCCCTCCTCCGACAGCCGTAGGTCAGCTCTAAGGCGCTGGGCACTGGACACGCGGGCTTGCTTCCAACCACAGCCCCACGGCCTCACTCAAGGAGACCATGTGCGTCCTTGGTGTCGTGCTGGGAACACCTCCCGCTAAGCTCCAGTCCCAGGCCGGGCAAACGCTGTCCGTGGTGCTGAACCATCCCCAGCTGACAAGTACCACGGTGAGGCCAGGCGTGCGTGAGGGGCCCTCCTGGCCCTCGACAGCCCAGACCCCAGTAAACAGAAGCACGTGCACTACTGCCCACCTAAGAGGAGCTGAGTATTAAAGCGGGGTTAACCCAAGAGTGCCCCCAAAGTGAGTCCTGAGCCGCATGGGGAGGCCGGGGCCCGCACCTTGCCCACTCCGTGTCACACTCCGTGACTCGTGGCCCCTTCCTCCATCAAAAAGCCAACACAGCCGTGAGTCTTCTTCAGCCTCCCTCCTCCACGTTCAGGGACGCTGGGCTTCCAGTGGGTCCGCCCAGGGCATTCGGGATCATGCCCCACCTTCAGGTTAGCTGATTAGTTACAAACTCCACCTGCACCTGTGATGTCCCTTTGCCACGTCAGGTGATGTGGATTCTGGGGTTAGGATGTGGCGTCTTTGGGGGTCATTATCCTCCCACCAGCGCCTGGGGGACGCTGAGCTGCCAGGTCTGGGAAGCCCTTTGCTCTCCAGCGACCTTCACAGGTGAGCGTCCCATGGCTGGGTGCCAGCACACACCAGGGTCATGGCGGTGAGGGGAGCAGAGCCGTGGGGCTGAGGGCCCCCGGGCATCGTCTGTGCCCTGCTTTCACTCCTGCTCCTCATGCCTTTCTCACCTTGGCTCCTCTGGCTGCGCACACATCTGGGGGCGCATGAGTCAGAGGCTCCTTCACCTGCGGTTCAGACCTAGGGAAGCCCAAGAAACTAGATGTTTTTTCTTTGCTTCTCAGAATTCTATTATTTTCATGTTTCACCCTGAGGAGACTTGGCAGTCTGCATGGTGATTTTAAAAAATAGATAAATCAGAGTGAGGTCTTACTCAGTTGAGCCTGACCAGAGCATATGCCCTTTCCAAGGGTTTTACACTTTAGTAAAAATACAAGTGACTTTGAGTAAAATTGGGACAAAATGCATTTAGTAGACAAACAAGGTTCTAGAGGCATGTAGAAGTCAGAAAACTGAGCAATGACTGGCCTGTTTCTGGAAATGCCAGAAACAGGCCCAGGGGTGTTGGGAGCCTGCGGTGGCCGGTGGCGGGTCAGTGGGGTGCAGCTGTGGGGGCCAGGTCACCTCCCCCTGCATGGAGTGCCCTCCGCCTTGGGCAGCAGGTCAGTCCTTCCCAGCAGGGGCACCGCCAGGCCGGCAGCAGGTGGGTGGGGTCAGTCCCGCACTGATTATTTATGATGCACTTGTGGACTTGGGTCCATCATAAACGCTCGGTCACTCGGACGCTGCAGCAGTGGCAGTAAACAGGCAACAGCCATAAACCCCGGCAGGCGCCCTGCACTCACGCTCAGCTGATCTGGGCTGCGTTAGCACCGACCCCGTCCAAGGTACACCTGACGGCACCTGCCACATCATGCGGCCCCAGCAGGGACATCCCGGAAGGAAGCCTTGGGAACTGCTCAAGGTCATCGAAATGCCGCTTTCCAGCCTCCGTGCCGCCCCCGGGCACAGGGCAGATAGCCGACCCCCAGGTCACCCCCTGAGCTGCCCCTCCTGTTCTGTGTGCCCCGCAAGGCTCTGAAGGGCACAGCCTCAGCGCAGACAAAGCAGGGCAGGCCCGGGCGATGGCTTCTCCGGGTGGAGGCGCCCCACAGGGACCTGAGCCGGGCTGGACGCAGAGGCGGGGACTCTGACGACGGGCTGCCGCGAGGAGGGCCTGCTCTCACACAAGCCCCCCGGCACCTCAGTCCCTCTTGGTGTCGGCTGAGCCGTGTCCCCGCGACCTCGCCCTTACCCACCTCCTGAGCCCTGAACCTGACGCTGGACCCAGCCAGTCTCTGTCGGCTCCATCCCGGGGGGTCACTGCATGGAAGACAGCCTCCAACTTCCCTGCCCCCCAGCACCACCAATACCACCTGGAAATAGTTTGATTCACATTCCCAGACCTGCTGGGCCGGAAACGTGTGTGTGTGTGTGTGGGTGGCACGTGTGTGGTCCACCCGCCAGGGGACCAGGGGTGGCATCTGTGTGGTCCACTCCCCCAGGGGACCAGGGGTGGCATCTGTGTGGTCCACTCCCCCAGGGGACCAGGGGTGGCATCTGTGTGGTTCAACCCCCCACCAGGGAGCCCAGGTTGCAATCTGCCCCTCGCCGCCGAGCCCCCCGGCTCCCTGGACAAGCTCTCTGGGGCACCTGGCCATGGCCCGGTCAGGGGCTGACCACCGTTCTCCCCGGGTCCTCCACACGGCCCCCCGAAGCACGATCCCTGACCTTGAGCAGAGCCCCATATGCCCCGGCAGTGCAGGGAGGCCCCCGTGCATGAGGAAGACTCCCGTAGAGATCTTACCCTCGGGGACCCAAGCAGCTCCCCTCTGAAGAGCCCCCCATTTCTGGGAGGCCCTGTTGCCAGGCCTATCCTGCTCCCCCCCCAGGTGCTGTGCCTGAGTCCAGCTAAGTGGATGTGACAGCATGTGACCAAAGGAGCCCCACAGCGGTCAGCACATAGGTCACCCAGATGACAGAGGGGGGGCAGACGAGGTGGACAGCCAGGGACTGCCTGCCTGAGCACGTCCACCTGCCCAGGTCCAGCACACGGGGACAGGAGGTGAGGAGACAAGCGCCCTGCGGGAGAGATGGGGCCGGACTCGGACCCCCGTGTGCACGGCCCTTGCTGCCCACTCCACAGAACCCTCTGGAAAGAGGAGAATCCCATGGTCCACTGAGAAGATAACGGGCAGAGGAGAAACATGCTCAGGAGGAATCCTGACGTCCTCAGAACTTTCCTGTCTATCCTCTCCCACGTGTCCACGGAGCTTGGCCAGAGCTGGCTGCAGGCAGCGGTGGGTGCTGGGCCGGGTCCCATGGGAGCGCCCTCGCTGAGCCACCCGCCCCTCCCTCCACATCCCCACCCCAGGAACCCCGTTCCGACTCCCGCCAGGCCGAGGACCCACGTGTATCTCGCACCCCAACAGGTGCACGTGTTTATAATTGCAGAACACAGTACTTACTAGTACGCGTTTTAATACAAACATTGAGAGAACAGTTGTAAGCTGTGAAAACAATCAGCAAAGGCTCCTTGCACTGGGGTGGCAGGGGGCAGGAGGCGGTGCAGGAGCGCAGTCAGGATGACCCGGGCCGTGTGCTGAGAGGGGACCGGCCGGGAAGGGTCCAGAGCTTAGGGACAGGCGAGGTCAGAAGCAAGGGCGGGGCCGGGAGGAACCGGGCCTCAAACAGCTGACTGGGCCCTTCGCTTCTGGGGAAAGCACCATGGGGCGTGAACCGTGGATGCAGCCGGCGGAGGCGCCCGGGGCAGGCACTGCTCCCGAGGTGGGTGTGAACGGCTGAGCTGGGCGCTGACTGCACAGGTCAGCAGGAAGGAGCCCACGCCCACCACTCAGCCCCACGTGCCGCCCCGTGCCCTCGGGGACGCATGTGCCATCGCTCCAGACCGGGGCAGCCCCTGCAGCGAGGGGAAGGGGGTGACAAAGGTCCCCCCCGCCCCGTCCAGACGCCTGACGCCCGATGCCCGGCTCTCCCACCTGCCTCTTCCCGGTGGTCAACAGCTGGACAACGGACCCCGTCATGAGAAGGCCACGGCGCGTGGGCCCTGCTTCCCTGAGGACTTGGGGGCCGACCCCTCCCGGGGTCTCGGGGGAGGGCCCAGGCCTCGCTGTGGAGCTGGCCCCCTCCCACAGGGCTCCAGAGCCCAGCCCAGGCTGTGAGCAGGGCTGGCCGTCAGTCCAAGATGGTCTTAAAGTCTGCGGTCAGGGCTGGGTCGGCTGCTGCCTCCAGGGCGGCCAGAGTGGCCCTGGGGAGCCGCCGGCACAGTCGGGCTCTGGCTGCAAGGCAGTGACTGAAGTCAGACCACCAAACCCCCCACCCACGCCCCGGAGGAACCAGAGACCGCCCTTCCCCAGGGCCCGGGGCACCGCTGAGACCAGCAGGCGCTTACACTGCCAAGCACCCGTGTGCAGGCGGGCTTGGGGTGGGCACCTCAGGAGGGGGCAAGCACCCCACCCCTGCCGGGGGCAGGGGGGCTGTCAGGCGGAGGCCCGACGGGGACCTGGGTCGGGGGTGCGAGGAAGGACACGCGGGTGGGGGGCTGCAGGGGAGACGGAGGACGAGGACCCAAGGGGCGGCAGAGAGGCGGCGAGACCCAGGTGGTCATGCCAGGCCCCTGGATGAGCGAGGGGGCCTGCAACCCCCGGGGCACCCGCACCCCTCGCCTGGGGGCTCCGAGACCCGCCCGCCTGCCCCTCAGACACGGAGGGGCCCCAACACCGGAGGGCAGGGCCTGCACCTCACGAAGGGGCGCTCTGCACTCCACCCACGCCTACCTGACCGCAGCGCCCCCAGAAGACAGCTGTAGGTGACGCGGTGACGAGCCAGCTTGAGCAGAAAGGCGTGCAGGCAGAGCCACTGCGCGGCCTCGGAAGGAAACGGGCCGGAGGCGCCCTTGGCCCCCAGCGACATCCCTGGGGGACACGAGGAGAGGCTGAGGCCCCGCCGGCCCCGCCCCAGCGCTCCTCCCGGGGGATACCAGGGACCCCAGACGTTGCCCTCCTGCCGGGGGTCTTGGGGGCGGCGGCGGGGAGACTGGCCACTTCATTTCAGGGGCCACCCCGACACGAGCACCAAGGAGTTCTGAACACTGAGACGTTTTCTTCAACTTCTCCAAGAAACCTCCACAAACAGACGTGACGAAGGGCAAAACCTGTTACACCCAGGACCTCAGAGACACGCACGGCCTGAACCTCAGACAGATCGGAAACGCCCAGGACGAGGCCGCAGGTGCAGACGCAGGGGCTCCAGCGGGAGCGTTCAGGTGGGGACGCCCCGGGGGAGGCCGAGCCCAGGGGCGGTGAACCCAAAGCAGATGGGCGCGCGGCTGGCGCAGGTGCCCCTCCCTGGCTCCACCCTGAGGTGGGCAGGGCTGGCCCAGGGCCTCCTGCGGACCCTGGCCTGGACTGACGCAAGCGCCCAGAGCCCCAGGGGAGGAGGGCCTGCCCGGGAGCGGGCGGAGCGAGCCAGGGGGGGCCACCAGCTGCCCCCAAGCACCACGTCACTCTCCAGGCACGCGGTGGACGGCGGCGAGCTGCTAGCAAGCTAAAGGCGCCCCGACGCCCCGTCTCCGCTGTGGCCGCTGGAGAGGCAGGTGCTGCGGTGGCCGCGGGGCACGAGGGACCCGGGACGGGCACAGGACGGAGCGCGTGGGGGTGACCCCGGTGCCCAGCGCCCCGGGCGACCCCTCGGCCCGCCAGCCGTACCCTGGTCGCCTGTGCACACCTGCATTCCTGGCTCTCAGGAGGGCGTAGCAGCGGGACGAGGTGTCAGAGATGACCCGGAGGAAAAACGAGGGGTTCCTCCTGACTGGCTGCTGAAACGGGAGCTGCAGCACGCACGCGTGGAACCTGGGGGTGTCAGCTCTGTCAGGGGCCCAGCCTCCCCAGGCTGCCCGGGGCAGGGCTCCCTGGAGACCACGGGCGGCAAGCCTGCCTCTGGGTCCCCGAGGCCAGCCAGCACGGTTAATGAAGGACGGGGTCCACCTCCCCAAGATGGACAAGCACCGGCATCCACGGTCACCTGCCCGGCCCTGGTTCTCGGAGGGGGGCCGCAGAGCCACCCAAGGGCAGGGAACATTCCGGAAGAGTCGCTGGACTGACCGGGAGCTGCATCCCGCCGTCCCTCCTGGGGGCACCTGAGGGTTCGGGACCACACACGCTCCTGCGCACCGACTGGCCCTCTGCTCTCCTACCCGCCCCCGCCCGTGGCCGCCCTCCTCCCGCCCCGCGGCCGCCCTCCTCCCGCCCGCGGCCGCCCTCCTCCCGCCCCGCAGCCCTCCTCCCGCTGCAGGAAGGGCCGGCACAGGCACTCGGGCCACCCCGGGCCGCTCTGGCCTCCCAGCACCGTCTGGTGCCCGGAGCAGTGCCTCCAGAGCTGACGAGGACTCTGCGGAGAGGCGGTGTCTGCCGCTGAGACACAGACGCTGCTTCCTTGCGGGCCCGGGGGCAGCGTGCCCCCCAGGGCGAGGCCACCACCTCCCTCGTAGGGCAGCCGCCCCGTGCACCCACCTGTAGGCCTGCAGCAGGAATGTCTTGTAAACATTTGTGAAAACTGTCTCAAGACTGTTCACCTGGAGTCATAAGGAAAAAGAAATGTTGGCGATACCTCTGGCGTTTGAGTTTCTGTCTTTTGCTTTATTGCCCCATCAAACAGAACAAGAAAAAGGACCATCTCGGTAAGAATCCATCAGCCTCTCCCGTGAAACCCGCCAGGTCCTCACTGGGGCCCCTCAGCGGCTGCGGTGGAGTCAGGCCTGCGGGAAGGACAAGGGGGGAGAGCCCAGCCCGGCTGGACGACGGCCTGGGCCCCGCGGCTCCAGCGCTGAGGCCACAGCGGTCCTGGGCCCCACAGCCTGTGAGGAGGGGCCCGGGCGAAGATGGCGGGACAGCCACGCGGCAGGGGGAGGGCCGGGGGCCCGGGACACACACACGCACACTCACCCACACAGTGCGCACCTGCACACACAGGCACATGCACGCATACCCACACACACTACACACCTGCGCATACTCGCAGGCACACGCTCGTTCACACACGTACACGTGAGCGCACACGTATGTGACGCCTGATGTGCTTCCACACACATGCACGCGCCTGCACACAGGTACAGACACACACACAACACCCAGGATCTACGAAGCGCGCACAGGCACACTCGTTCCCACACACGTACACGTGAGCGCACACGTGACGCCTGATGTGCTTCCACACACATGCACGCGCCTGCACACAAGAGCAGACACACACGACCCCCCAGGATCTATGAAGCGCGCAGACCCCCAGGTGATGTCAGCTGCCCTCTGCGCTCTGCAGCCCCAGCCGCCCACGGGCAGCCCGCACACCTGCAGGTCCAGGAAGAGCCCATGGCACTTCAGCCGCAAGACCGCCAAGAGCTTGCGACGCATGTTCCTCCCAGCCTTGAAGCCCTGGTTGAAGGTGAGACTCGCTCGGATTGAGGTCCCGGCGTAACTGTGAGACAGCGTGGGGTTCCAGGAAACACGTGTGTCCACTTCACACTCTGACCGCCACACACGTCCAGCCCATCAGCTGCGCTGGGCCGGAACGGGCACCCGTCCCCCAAACAGTCACGGCTTCATGGGGAGCCAGACAACCTGGTGGACAGTTCACGACTGACCAGCGTGGTCGGTGCCCGGACATGAGGGGGCGGCGGGAGCAGCAGACGGACGCGTGAACCGCGCATGGAACGCGTCTGCACCTGCGTCTTCCCGGGAGCACCCCAGGAGGAGGACCAGCTGCAGCCCCGAGGGCTCCAGCAGAAGCGGGTTACCAGCGCAGGACGGGCACACCCATCCACCACCGTCTTGACACCTGCGCTTTTTATTCACGAAAGAGCCCAGGTTCCTGCGTCCACGTGCATCGTGAGTCCCTCCGTCTGCGCAAAGCCTGAGGCTGGGCTGCGTGCTCTCAGGCTCAGTGTGGGGGAGGTGGGGGCACGGGCTGTCAGGGGCCGAACTGCATCCCCCAAACTCACAGGTTGAAGCCCTGGCCCCCGAGACTGTCTGGGGATAAGGCCTTTAAGACGGTGATTAAGGCAAAATGGAATCATAAAGGTGGGGCCCTAATCCAATGGGACTGGTGTCCCGAGACACTGAGGCGTTGAACACAGAGGGTGACCGTGTGAGGCCTTGGGGAGCAGATGCGTCCACACGCACACACAGGAGAGGCCCCAGGAGAAACCAGCCTGCGACACCTGGACCTCAGCTTCCAGCCTCCAGGACCGAGAGAACGGAAATGTCCGTGGTGTTTTTTACAGCAGCCTGAGCCAACCGAGGCAGGGACCCAAAACACTGTGAACAGAGCAGGCCACACGCACGACAGCCCGGCTCCCCGACGGGCCAGAGGTGACCACGAATCCTGGTGCCCAGTGAGACCACGGGGACCCCTGTCTGGCAGGTCCTGGAAGCTCTGGTTCAGATCCACACACTTCCCGGTGGAACATGCCGTGCCCCCGAGTCTGCCACGCGATTTCCTTTTATCAAAAATGCCCAGAAGGTACTTCCCTGGTGGTCCAGTGGTAAAGAATCTGCCTTCCAATGCAGGGGACGCGGGTTCGATCCCTGGTTGGGGAACTAAGATCCCACATGCTGCGGGGCAACTAAGTCCGTGCGCCACAACTGCTGAGCTCGCGCACTTCGACGAGAGAGCCCGCATGCCGCAAACTACGGAGCCCACGCGCCACAACTAGAGAGAGAGAAACTCGCAGGCCACAACTAGAGAAGCGTGCATGCTGCAACGAAAGATCCCGCGTGCCGCAACCAAGACCCGACGCAGCCAAAAAAAACAAAAACCCAAAAAGCGCCCAGAAAACTGCTCCCCCAAAGAGCCCATCCCCTAGTGCCCACCGCTGGCCTCTGACCCCCTGGGGCTTCGGGCCCTGCCGTGCGGGAGTAGGATGCATGGAGCTGCGTGGCGGTGGCGCTCACCTGGAGTGGTCGCAGCGCACCTCCAGGGTGCGGGTGTCCAGCAGCAAGCCGCACCAGGGGAACAGGCAGTGCGCCGGCAGCTGCAGGGGGGCCGCACCGCCCAGGCCACCGTCCTCCACGGGGAAGTTCACCACCGTCTTCTGCAGGTTTGCCAGGCAGCCATACTCGGGCACACCGCGGACCAGGGTCCTGCAGCAGGGGGGCCACGTCAGCCACCGGGCGGAGGGGACGCCACCCGCGGGTCTCGGAGGCACGGGTCAACGTCACCTAACAGCCCAGCGAGGCAGGCGGGGAATGGAGGGCTGGGACCACGGGCACGCGAGGAAGGCCAGACACAGCCCTGCTCTGGCCTCCAGGCTTCTGGGCAAACAAGTGCCAACGATTAGAGGCCAGGGTGGCCAGGCCAGCAAGGGCAGAGGCAGGCAGCAGGGGAGGGGAGCACGGAAGCCCCAAGGGCCAGTCCTGAAGGACGAGGGGATGCCGGGCTGACCCTCCAGGTAAGACAGGTGAGCGACTGAGCTGGGGAGCCAGCTGGGACCCGGGGGACACGGGGCTCGGAGGGCAGGCAGAGTCCGATGGGTCCTCTCTGTGACGGCCAGCTGATGTGTCCACCTGGCGAGGCTGCGGTCCCCAGGTGTGCAAACTCGAGTCTGGGTAAGACCAGGGGGGTCTGTAGGTGGGGCTGACACCTGCAACCAGCCGGCTTTACAGGAGGCCACTTCCCAGAGTGGGGCGGGCTCACCCATCGGGGAAGGGCCCTGAGAGCCAAACGGGGGTGTCCTGACGGCGGGGGTCGCCCACAGACTGCAGCCCCAGCACCTGCCCTTCCTGCCGCCCGCCCCCGGGTTTCAAACCTGCCCAGCCAGCCCCACCATCACGCGAGCCAACTCCTTGCAGGACGTCTCCTGGACGCGTGCCTGTCTGCTGCGCCCCCTGGTGGGACCCGACGGGCACGCTCAGAGCTACCTCCCTGCCCCATGACCACAGAGCAGCGCCGCCCCCAGAACTTCCCATGACGGAGGCGACGACCTCTGCGCTGTCCCCTCCGGTGGCCACTGGACACGTGTGGCCACTGAGCCCTCCAACTGTGGCCGGTTCCCGTGCGGACCCGGATGCAACACTGGATTTAACTGACGAGTTTACGTTTGCAGTGTCCTGTGCTGGGGCTGCCATAGGGAGCCCCAGAGCACCACAGCGGGCAGACTCTACAGGCTTCAAGCCTGGGGTACCCCGCAGGCAGACATGGGATACGCGGGTGCTGTCCAGGTGGGTTTCTCCAAAGGCAGCCCAGCGACCAAAGTGACCAAAGTGTCAGGCGGGGACGCCTTGAGGGCTCAGTTTTGAACTTTCTTCTCCCTTGGAAAACCACGCTTTGAAAGAAGCCCCCAGACTCCCAGGACGGATGGGGCACTGCGGCCGCAGCCCAAAGGGTCCCAGGTGCCGGGTTTACTTTCAGCACGATCCCCATGCCTGGTAACCCCTCCTTCTTGACACGTCTGAATTCCCCACTCTCTCAAATGTTCTCCGCGGGGAAGCCGCAGGTGAGCCGTGCAGGCCTTTTCTCTTCCGTCCCCCGTGGTACGCAGCGCACAGCCTCTGCTCTGTCCACCACCAGCGCATCACGGGCGCGGAACCTCCAAGGAGCCTCTGCGGACTCGGCCCCGCTGCCTGAGCTGTGCTCCTGCGGGTGGCACCTGCGTCCTGACGGCCACGCCAGCGACAGGAGGAAGCAACGGCACTCTGGGCTCTCAGAGCCGCGGGGCCGCACCGCGTGACACTCCCCAGAGATGCGCAGATGCGTGGGGAGCACGGGTGTTCGCACACAGGTCCCATCCGTCGTACGTGGGCCAAAAAGCGCCTGCAGAGACACACGCGTGCGGGACCTTACCTGAGAAAGGCTCTGGCTCGTGTCAGGTGAGGGGTGACCAGCAGGAAGTCGTCGACCAAGCGCAGGAGCACCCTGGACACGGATTGACCCCGAGATGAGGGGAGACCCTGAACGCACTGCTTTACGCCCACAAGCAACGTCCTCCCACGGGGGCAAACGTTGAAAAATTTAATGTCTGAATTCACATGGACACGGATAAAGCGACCTTCTCCAAAGAATCTAACCAAAGACTTTGGTTTCTGTGGGATTCGGCTCCAGCTGGGGATGCCGAGCAGGGGCCCTGCAATCGGGCCGGAAGCACATGAGCTTGGCGCTGGTCTGAAGCCCCGGCCACGCAGAAAGCCACGTTTACTCCCCGCTTGAGGCCTGCTGACCACCTCCTGTGCGCCGTTACGAGAAGAAAGGGTGAGGCCCCGTCTACATCCAGAACCAAAAATACAAACAGGCCCCAAGCAAGGCAACATCCGCCAACACAGAGGGGTCCATACCCATCCCGCTGGATTCCGGGGAAGAGCTCGTTCTCCATGTCTCCGTAGCAGAAGCTGCAGAGCAGGGTGGACAGAATGGAGCCCTGGGGGACCCCCTGACACTGGACGTAGGACCTGGGGGGCAGGACGTGGTTAGAAGGTGGGCCAGCCATGGGGGGCCTGATGCTCATATCGTGAACACATGCACAGACGTGGAGCACAGACACACATGCACACGCGTGCCCACGCCACACCCGCCTGGGGGAACGTGAATCAAGATTTATCACGCTCCCCCACGAGGCCCTGCCATGCCTCGGTCACACGTGGCGCAACCCCTCTCCACGAAGGTCACAGCGGGTGGTGGTGCCCCTGGGGAGGAGCCAGGGGCCACAGGCGTGGCCTTTCCCGTGGAGAAAGTTCTCTTCCCACCTGGTGCCGTTTACACGCACGTGCAGACGTGTCCCCTTTGTCAAAATTCGCCCTGTTGTGCAGTTGGCACGTGTGTTCCCAAGGGTGTACATGTTTTTTGATATTTTAACGTAATTATCTTTCAGTAAGTGCTGTAGTTACTGAGAATATAACGATAATGAAAATACACCCTTTAACTAGAAAGTTTCCTGAGCTTGGCCCACGGTTAACGACCTCCGAGAAGGCCCCACAGTCCAGGCTGACCTCTAGCGACCGTGGCCGTGAGCCCGAAGCCCCCAGGGCCACTGCTCTCCTCGGGCGCACACAGGGTCTCACACAGGCACTCGCCCAGGCCGGTTTGGTTCCAAACATGTTAAAACAATTATCTGCCGGCTTCTGAATGCGAGGACCTCCCACAACCGTGGGAGCCTTGCTCTGTCACCCGGCTGCACGGCTGCAGTGCCTGTCCGGGGGCTGATGAGGGGGAGCTGGGGGGTCCGGACTCACCTGCCCCCGATCCTGACCACGTGGTTGTGGACCAGGCGCAGGAAGAGCTTGAAGAGGCTGCCGCCGGCCTCGTTCAGGGAGCAGCTCTGCGAAGGCAGGCGGGCGTTCACCAGCGTGGACGCCGCCCTGGGCCAGCCGGCCGGCGCGTGGTGGGGGCCCCGGACCCAAAGGAAGGCGCCTGGTGTCTGGGAGCCTCACGTGGTGGCAGGGTCGCTCCGAGACTACTGTGCACAAAGCACGGGGACCGCGAGGGCCGACCCACTGCTGGCAACGATGGCTTGGGGACACCCTGCTCACACAAGGAAACGGGTCACTCGATGGGCTAGCTCGAGGCGGGTCTACGGGGCACACCCTCTCTGTCCTCCTAGAGGAAGGGGACTCGCCTTCGTGTGACCTCGAGACCAAAACTGAGAGCGAAGATGTACAGCAAATCTCACAGGAGCTGTGGGCAGGCAGCAGAGGGTGCGTGAGGCCCAGAAAGAGGGAAAACGTGGCCAAAAGCGGGTGCAAGTCTCTGCCAGCCACGGAGGGTGCCCACAGCTGCCCCGGACCCAGCAGTGAGCAAGCGCCCACACTGACCTGCTCGATGACCACGGCGTCCCTCAGCAAGCCGGTCGCCTGCAGGTGCTCCACGAACTGTCTCATGTAAGGCTGGAGGTCCGTGAAGGTGGACACCTGCTGGCCGGGAAGACGGGGTGAGGCGGGTGCAGCCCCCCTCCCCAAGCCCCGATAGCAAGGGCACCCTCAGAACGGGGAACAGAGCCTGGGAGGCCCCGCCCTGGCCGCTACGACCAGGGATGAGATGCAGAGAAGGGCCGCCTGGGGACGCTGGGGAGGCGGGACGCAGGCGGGCTGGGGTCTCAGCCCTCGGGGTGCATCCCACCTTCACCCCGACTTCTCCCCAAGGCCTGTATCCACCGCGGGAGGTGAAGCCCGAGCAGAAAGTGGGGGCTCTGAGGCTGAAGATGTTGGGGTTCAGAGCCACGAAGCAGCTGGGACTGAGGGGCAGTTCCCGGGGGAGGGGCTGCAGAGAAAGCACCCTCAGCACACGCCCCCGGAGCCACGCCCAGCCCCGAGGGGACCCCACTGGGGAAGGGCCAAGTGAGGGAGACCAGGCACCACACTGCCTAGAATGAGCCCCGCAGGACTAAGGTCACGGCTCCACCACTGCCAGGAAAATACCATCCACTCTGGAGGAAAGCTCACAAACCCCTTACGTTAAAATCCCTATTTACAAAGTCTGGCACACCGTGATAAAATTCCAAAAGCTATAGAATAGGCCTGTGTGGCCAAAACCACCCACAAAACAGCAGAAACAGACACGACAGAAACCTGCCTGCAGGCGAGCTAGTATGGAGTTTCTGGAATTTTAAAATCACTCAAGATAACACTGCTAACAAAACAAAGAAAAAGATGGAGGACGTAACCAGAGCCCTGGAATCTGTGAGAAAATTCACATGGATTTCTAAAACTGAAAAATAGGCTGGCTAAAATGAAGAATTTCCTAAATGGGTTTAAAATCAGAGACAGAAAAGAGGAGGCGAGTGAACCAGAAGACAGGTCTGTAAACGCCCCAATTCCGGCAGAGACAGAACACATTAAAGCAGCAGCGCCAAAGTTAACTCAAAACGGACCCTGGGCTGAATGCCGCAGCTCTAACGAGAAACATTCTGAAGGAGCATCAAGGTCAGGTAGCCCGGCACGTGGGCCGCTCAAGCACAACACGGCTTCAGCCCCAAGCTGCGGATAAACTGGATCCATCAAGACAAAAGCATCTGTTTGTGGAGACTCCACTTGCAAAAGAAAAGGCGAGACAGGCCGAGAAGGCGCCTGGGAGCCCACAGCTGCCCAAGGACTTGTCCCCAGAACGTGGGAAGATCCCCTAAGATGGACGACCAAGGAGACAGCCTGGCAGCAGCGCCCCATGAGAGGACAGCCACGTGGCCGGTACACATGGTGCCCAGAACCGGATCTCCCCAGACCGAGTTCCACAGACAGGACTGCGCTGACCCACCGGGCAGCCGGGCTGCAAGCTGCAGCCCTGGTCCTTCGGTACCGCCAATACCGCCGCCAGGGCCCCCCTGCAGCGCCTGCAGCCGCGCTGGAACCTCTTGGGCAACATCTCCTAAAACTACACAAGCCTGGAATCCGCTCACGGCAACGAGGGCTTTGTTTCCCAAACGGCACATCATGGAGATGAGACAGCGGCCTCATTCATGTCCAAAGAGGAACCGGCAAACGCCCACCCAGCGGAAGGTGAGACCTCAACGCGCACGGCGTCCGCGGACGGAACAGGGAGAGGCTGCTCTGGGCGGCTGGAGCCCAGACCCGGCGGAAACCGGACAGGAGGGCAGGGTTTCCCTGATTTCACATTACAGAGTTAGAGACAGGCGAGCGTGTCGCTGTGCTCGGGGTAGGAGAGGTGGCCCCCGGGGGCGGGAGGCAGTCCCGCGGGCGCTGCTGTTCTGCACCGTGAAGCGGAGGAGGCTTCATCCCGGTCCACAAACCCAAGATCCCTGCGTCGCACACTCAGGACTCGCAAACCACGCTCACCAGCGCCTTGTCCTGGGGTCTTCACACGCGCCTCTTCCAAGAAGTTCTGGGGGAACTCCCACACCCCCCCCACCTCGGTACACACGCTGTTTCGGCCGGGGTGGGGTGGGGAGGTGGTCCAAAAGCCTTCCCGACAAGCGCTAGGAAACCCCCCACCCTGATGGCCTCGGAGTCAACCGAATGCCCTTGTCCCCTCCCAGCCCTGCCTGGGCCGGAGGCCCCAGGCGGCTGCGGCGAGGGGCTGCCCTTCCACCCTCCCCCCACTGCGCATACACGGACGGCAGCGCGGCCCAGGAGTCCCGGGCGAGGCGCCCTGTGGCACCTCCCCTCCCATGGCGCGCACGCGGCCCTGCTGCGTGGCCGCTGGGACACCACGGAAACACGCGTGGCTCTGCTGCCACCAGGGTCCCTCCTCTCTGCTCAGCCCGGTGTGCAGTCGGGGCCCCGGGGCTGTGAAGGGGCAGCGGGAGGACAGGACCCGACGGGAACACCAAGAGTGAAGATAACGACCGCGCGCGGGGTGACGGGGCTCGCCAAGCACGCCCACCGCCACCGCCATGGCGCATGCGCCTCCCGCAGACCACGCCCCCCACCACCCAGCGCACGCCTCCCGCAGAGCGCGCTCCGCAGCACCGAACACGCCCCCCCGTGGGGCTTACGTGTCTCTTGAAGGACTTCCGCACGTGTCCGCGGGCAGTCCTCTGGACCACGGCGTACTGGCGCACGCAGTACGAGTTCTCGTGGGGCCGGATCACGTTGGCTATCACCTCCGCCAGCCTGTCCTGGGGGAGGGCGTCGTACGCCCCCGCCACGTCCACCTACGTGGGAACCGAAGTGCCTGAGGACGCGCTCACCTGGGCCCCGAGTTCCCGGGTCCTTCTGGTTCTGACCTGCGGTCAGCAAACCCTGGGGTGAATCGTACACCAGGGGACTGGGGAGACCCTGGACCTCCCCTCACACTGTCCCGTCCCCGTCCCCAAGGGGCTCTCGCTGAGATACCCACTTCCCCCGGACTCTAAGCACCCTCAGGGCGGGTCTTCGCCCCTCTCTCTGAGCTGCAGGCTGGGGACCAGGAGGCCCCTGGCGGATGACCAGGGTACCAGGGCACCCGGTGCTGGGGCCTGAGCAGGTGTTTCCCTCCCTGAAGGGGACCCCGAGGGCAGGAGCTCCCATGGAGTTGGGGTGCAGTCACGGAGTCCACTCCAGAGGGGAAGGCACAAAGCCTCTGCCCCTGGGAGCCAGACACCCTCAAATGGAGATGGGGTCCCCTGCCCTCCCGTTCACAGGATAATCTGTGGGACACGGACGCAGCTCCACCAAGGGGTGACTCGTTCTGGCAAACACGGGACTGCAAAAGGCTGGCCACTCCCCACACCGGCGGGGGCCTCACGCGAGGGGTCACCTGCAGGGCCGGTTCCCTTGGTGGGGGGTGGGAATCGGGTGCCCACCTTGACGAAGTAGAGCGGGGGCACCGGGCCCTGGGCCCGCAGGGGCAGCACGAAGGCCTGCCAGGCCCTGTAAATGTCGTCCATGCCCAGCACGGAGGCCCCTAGAAGGCCGGGGCGCCTCAGCCGCTCGTAGTTCAGCACAGCGAACAGGGTCTTGACCTGGGAGGTGAGATGCTGGACCTACAGGCCCAGCCCAGGACGGGCGGTGTCACCAGAGGGGCCCCAGACAAAGGGGATGTGGGGTCAGACAGCCCCCTGGGACGAGAGGCCGGCCCCCGCTCTGTGCCGCCCCCGCTGCCACCCCCGCCTACCCCGGACCGCCGAAGGGCCAGATGGCTGCCCCACCCACGCCCACCCCAGACCCCAGGGTCTCCCCAGGGACCCGTCCTGGGGTCACGGACACCACGTGTGGAAAAACGCAACTAGCTACTCCCTTGGTCCCTTCTACTTACCTGGTCCCCCCACCCAGCGAAGAGGGGTGCTGCCTCCTGGGGGACCCCAGCCCCAGCAGAGAGGGGGGCACCACCTCCTGGGGGACCCCAGCCCCACTGGGTGAGCACTTTGTCTTCGCTCATGGACCAAACCCCCATCAGCAGCGACAGCTTCTCTTTCTCACTAACGGTGGAATCACCCCCAAATCACCCCCAAATCCTACAGGGAGGCGCATGGAAGGGGTCAGAGCTGCTGGTGAGGCAGAGGTGCCGTGGCAGGGAGAGCAGTCATGGGGGCTAACCATGGGGGTGAGGTCCTACGGGGGTCCTCGGGACCCTGGCAGGCTGGTGACAGCTATCGTGTGGTCCCTCTGCCCCGGAGAGCACACCGACCCCACCCCCGGAGGATTCCAGGCGCCAGGGCCACAGAGGGTTCCCGCAGCCCATCCAGCACCTCACAGGACTGGCCTTCCCGGGAGCTCCTTCTCTGGGCCCGGGAACCCCCATCCACGGCACCCCACCATTCCATGGCCTCACCGGGGCTGCTGGCCCCCGAGACTCTTGACTACACCCACCAGGCCTGGGGTTCAAATGCACTTTGCCTAAAAGCGGCACAAGCGGTGACCTTCCTGTCTCTGTGCGACTTCCCGGCTCCCACGACGTCGCCCATGTTCACGATGGGCCGCAGCCCGCTGGGCTTGGGGACGAAGCGGAGCTTGGACGTCGGCAGAGCCGGCCTGGCCTCCTGGTGTCGCCTGACATCTGCCTCGGATAGTTCTCGGAGCTGCACGCGCTCTAAGTGTTGTCTGAAACAGAGGTGCCCGTGGGAAGCCGGGGCGGGCAAGCATGGCAGCCACCAGTGCCCAAGAAGTCGGCTGAACCCATGCCCAGCACCCCAGACTTGCGGGGTGGCCGGGGGTCTGCTGGAGGCCCCTCCTCGGCAGGGCCAGGACACCCGGTTCCCGGCGGACAGAGCCCTGGCTGGTGCAGGCCGGGACCCGTGGGCCAGAGACCCCGCCCTCCTCCACACAGAATGGGCAGGGAGTGCTCAGCGTATCCCCCCGAGGAACAGAACTGTCCCCCATGGGCCTGCCAGCTCCTTGTTACCTGTGACCTTCAGCCTTTAGCCCAAAACCACCCACAGGGAGGGCCTGGGTGGCCCCCGCCTCCTGGCCTCTGGGGTGAGGATGCTGGCTGGGCCGGTGGCCCCAGGGGTGAAGCGTGGGTCCAAGCACAGCCCATCGTGGGATTCAAACCCCCACCAGGCAGGGGTCGGGCCCCAGGGGCCCACAAGGAGAGCCTAAACGGCCGCTTTGGATCACATGGCGTGAAATACTTAAACGGGGCGCCTTCACTCAAGACCACGATGAAGGCCTCCAGAGCAGAGCCTCCCCCCACCAGACACAGGAGGACACGGGCCGCAGCACGTGCACTCAGGGACCCCGGCCCAGCTCCCTCCACAGACGTCCTAACGCAGGGCGCAGGGCACGGCTCTGGCGCAGATGCACAGCTGAGCCCTCGGACACCGGGTGCCTCGGCCAGGCCCGGCCCGTGGCTTTCGGGCTGTCACCCCATCAATCCTGGCTGGATCCCAATCCAGCTGACACCTGCCCAGTCTTTCAAAATGGACATAAGACAGTCAGTGAGCAACTGAGACAAATCTCACGGCCACCCCACGGCCATTCATCCCCTGGGAGGCCTGCTTCATGGCAACGCCTCTGCCCCAGACGTGCCCCACTGCACGGCGTCAAATAGGCGGGTTTGTCATCTCGCGTCATCCTATCTGTTCTGTGCAGATTAAACAGTACCGGGCCCACGTGCCAGGGGGAAGTAAGCGGCCCGCCCGTACTGTCTCAGTCCAGACAGACTCCTAGACCCCACAGACCATCCAGCCCAAGCCCCTGGCTTTCAGGTAAGAAGGGGGTTTCAGGAGTCCGTGCCGAGGGCGGGGTCCCTGGAGGAGCTGGGTGAGGAGCCCTGGGCAGGGAGAGGCCGTGGTTCCCGATGGCCGTACCTGATGCCAATGCTCTGCAGCTGGCTCCAGACGCGCTTCCGGAAGAAGAAGAGCCGGTTCTTCTGGAACGTGGTCTCCGTGACATAGAAGAATGCCCTGAGCAGCTCGACCACGTACGCGCCCATCAGCCAGCACAGGAACCTGGCCAGGACGGCCTCGCGCAGACGGTGCTCGGCGGCCGGGATGCAGCGAGCCCCTGGGAGGAGAGAGGCCGGCGCTCGCCCCACGTGCTGCCTGAGTGGCCCCTCGGGCCTGGACGGCCGCACGTGCGGCCCACGTGCCGCGACTCGGCGCCTCGGGCAGAGGAGAACGCGGGTACCTCAGCAACGACGCTTCCCCCGTTGCATGTTAAAGTGATGATGTTGGATCGCTGGGCTTTGATAAAAAATGTCTTTAAGTTAGTTTCACCTTTCCTTTTTTACCTTCTGACTGGGGCTACGGAAAATCTGAAATGTATGTAGCTCACGTTCTGTTTCCACTGGGCAGCGATGATGTGGCACCTCATCCTCTGTCCCCTTTACGCACAGGCTGGAGGAAGCAGACGCCGCGCTCCACACGGGGGACGTGTGGTGGGGGCTGGCGTGCAGCTTAGGCATCGCCCCCGGGTGGCAAGAGCCAGAAACGCCTGGGGTTTTCCAGGCGGAACACCGCGGGCGAGCAGACGCGGCCACACGCCGAGGGACGCCCGACGCCGCGGGGCTCCGGACCCAGCCTCGGGCCAAGGTGAGCGCTCTCCCCTGCGGTCCTCTGCATTTTATTCTGTGCACTCGATAACATCTCCAGCAGAGGTGCATCTCGAGAGCTGTCACCAGGCTGCCAGGGCGGCCTGAGTGCAGACAGAGCCGGGGCTTTACCACCCGTAACCGGCATGAAAGAAACACAGAGGAGAAGAAAGGGGCCCCAGAGGCAGGTCTGGGGCAGGAGAACGAACGGTGAGCAAGGAGAAGAGAAGGGGGAATGAAGCTACGTAAACATCGACTGTAGAAACAGTACCAGCAGCATCTAACTTGGGACACAACTGGGCTAGTGGAGGGAACAGCTCAAGAGTGATCTGGTCCCAACACGCAAAGCCCTTACACGGTTCCCAAGGTAACCAACCACCCAGAGCGGGTAAGTGGAGAATACAAAGCTAACCCTGGAAGCAAAACCAACGCACGCACACACACGTGAGAAAATGCACGTCAGGAAACGAGGAATAACAACACGGAAGAGGGGGACAAACTGCAAGGTGAGAAAATGCATCCACACTCGCCTACCATCACAGAACATGAAAAAAAACGACTCCAGGTAAGTGGTAAAGACTGTCAGAATGGACTGAAAATAAGCGTAAAACGTCAGCTCAGTGCTGTTGAAAAGACACCTAAACCACGTATCCTCATAGGTTACGAACAGGTTGAAGATAAAAACTAAGTAACGAAAAACGACACAAGCGGGAAATACTAACCAACGGGCAGGCAGGTAAACACACTTTACGGTAAGAAGAGCCACTAGACATTCATGAGGAAGAGTAAGTCTAAAACGTGCCTGCAGCTAACACAACCCATCGTGCAGACCAGCGGGACAAGAAGGAAAGGACACACCCACCCCAGGGGGCCGTGTACCCTCAGCGTCGCGGCATCTGGAAGGACACACGTTTTGCGCGGCACCTGATGTGGTGACCACAGCACCCACCCCGGCCTGCGAACGCCCGGGAACCATCAGTGCAAACGCCGCACACGAGACCAAGCCAGTCTCCACGGGCTCCAGGCCACCGTGGTCCTACGGACCTGCACATGGCTGAGTCAGAAATCAACAGTAAAAGGCAATTTAAAACTGCCACACATTCGGAAAATAAAAAATAATCGTCCAAATAACTCCAAGATCAAAGGAGAAATCACAGTAGAAACAGAAAACACCGAAAAGCGGCTGACATAAACACGGGGCAGCTATCGCGGGGCTGGGGAAACGCACAGCCCGGGAGTCGGAGGGGCAGCAGGTGACCGAGGAGGAGAGAGGTGGGGACATTGAGAGGCCGACACCACCCCGCTGAGACATCACAGCCACTCCTCAGGTCCATGGGGCTCAGGGGCGGGAGGGGGGGACGCTCCCCCCCCCACAGCTCAGGAAAAGCAACCGTGGTCGGATGTAGGCGGACAGGACGGGCCAACCAGAGGCTAAGGCAGCGAGCAGGAGTCCTTCTGGTGGCGTCTCTAGTGACACGTGGCCCCAGATGTGGACAGCCCAGCTGTCTGGCCTCCGGGGCTGGGCATCAGGGAGCTGACAGGTATCAGTGGGCAGTATGGCGGGCAGGGCAATGGCCTCAGCAGAGGCAGAGGAGGCTGGCGCTGTGGACGGAGTGCCTGGCCGGCGCAGAGGAGGGGGCAGCGTTCCGGCAGGAGGGGGTGGAAGGGGTGACCTCGGAGAGCCGAGGCTCAGAGCAGCATTTATTCAGCCAGCGGGCAGAAGGCGTGGCCGAGGCCAGGGAAAGGAGCAAATGGCCAGGGGCGCGGCGCAGCTCAGGTGAGCAGGTCCCGGGAGGTCCAGGGGCCGGGGCCCAGTCGCCTGGGAAAACACCGCCTCCTCAGTGCCTGCAGCTCGAGGGGCACGGGGACCCCGTCTGAAATCGGGGCCAGAGCACAGAACTCAGAGCCTCCTTCCACAAAGCGGGCTGGGGCCCCACGAGCACAAAGGCGTCAGGTGAGGGCCTGGTCTCCTGAGCCCGCCTCCTGGAGACTCATCCACGGCGTCCCACGTGCAGGGAGCTGCCGCCCAGGGGGTGTAAAAGTCACGCAAGATGCAAAGTTTCTGGAGATCTGCTGTAGGACACGGAGCGTACACTGGGCAACACCGTGCTGTCCGCTTCAGCGTTGTTTAAGAGGGTAGGTCTCGTGTTACGTTCCCACAATTAAAACATTTTTTTAAACCAAGTTGCTGAAGGTCACCCTGACTGTCCGCGTCACCTGCCCCTGGGGTCTCTTGGGAAGCCAGAAAGGGCGTGCCCCGGCCGCACCCGAGGCCACCACAGTCGCGATTTTTGGGGCCCCCACCCCGGGGACTATCACACGCACGGGGGAGGCGGGGGGGCAAACCTGGCTCTCACAGACGACTTCTTTCTAGAAGTCGTGATCATCTTAGGAGCGTGGGCTGGTCAAACACAGGGGGAGCAGGGAGGGTGCTGGGCCTTTCGCTCCTGGCTCCGCCCTGACAAGGAGGGTGCTGAGCGAGGCGGGGGCTGACAGCGGCTGGGCCGGAGGAAGCCCAACATCAAACCCAGAACACCACAGTGGGAGGGACACCGCAGGCTCAGCTTCACAGAAAAAGTCCTGCCAGCACCCACAGCGGCTGCCCACTGCCCTGGGACAGCGGACGGCGGCGTCCGGATGCTCCCCTTCGACCCCTGGCGACGCCGGGGCCCTGCTCAAGGACACGGTCTTTTCACTCCTCCCGCCCGCCTGGCCCCGGCCTAGCAGAGGCACAATTAGAACTCACATCCGGATCCGCGTATGGGCTGCCCAGATCCAGCGGGGGACCCAGGAGCCTCACCTCCCGACCCCATAAACGGGGTTCTGGGCCCAGCCCCCGTTTCTATCAGCGGGGCACCATGCCAAGGCGATAAACCTTGACGTCAAAAAGGGTTATGAATGACCCGCCGACACGCTCACAGGACCTCCTGTTGACCTCTGTCTGTTGGTGCAGCCCTAGACCACGTGTCCGGCCCGCTCACCGCCCCTCCCCAGCGCCCAGAACCTGCCTGAGCCCATGAACGTCGGGAGATTTATGCAAACTGGATGGGAGAGGGGGACAGAAGCAGAGAACTCAGATGGAGCCACCCGACAGCCACCAAGAAGCCCCCTGCCCCCCGAGCGAGGTACGGAGAAGGCCCTGCCGCGCTCGAGGTCCTGAGGTCGGGGTCCTCACCTGGGCTCCCACGCAGCCAGGCGCAGTCCTGCACCTTCATCTTCCAGGTCAGCTCCTGCGGTGAGAGCTTGCCGTGCTTCCCCAGGGAGACGAGCTTCTTCACGTTCCTCAAGAAGCGGCGCTCGTTGTGTCGGGAGCCCCAGAGGCCGGCGGGCACCAGCCGGCGAAGGCAGGCCCGCAGGAGGCCGTACACCTGCCAGGGGCTGCTGTGCTGGCGAAGCAGCTGCACCAGGCGTCGCGAGCCCGCGTCCCCCTCGGGGGCAGCGGCTGGGCTCTCCCCGGAGCCGGCGCCCACTCCGGGGCTCTTCTGATCGTCTGGCCCCGCCGGGCTGGTGGAGGCCGGCAGTGGGCAGTGCGCCCTGAGGAGCGCGCCGTAGGGGCACCGCACGTGGTTCTTAAGCAGCTCCCGAAACAGCGGCCTCATCCGCCAGTAGCGCGCGGGCAGGCGGCGCATCCTGCGGGGAGCCCCTGGGGGCCGGGGCTCAGAGCCCAGAAAGATGCTCTCCACGAGCCTCTGGGCCCCCCCCAGGCTGGGAGGCAGGGAACAGAGCAGGAAGGAGCGGCGCAGCCGTTCTTTGCTCCCCGAGCAGTAGAGGAACTGCTTGGTCTCAGCCCACGCTCGGGGACCCGGCTCGCCCTGGCGATGTGACGGCCGCCAGGATGGGGAGCGAACACCCCTCTCGCCGCCCACCAGCGGGAAGGGGCGACGGGTCCTGGGCACGTTGCCCTCCCGAGACTTGGCTTCGGCAGCGGCTCTGGTAGGTGTCATCACGCGGGGGTCGCTGTCGCTCCGCCCAGGCGCCCTGCCCAGGTGGGCCCCGGGCGCCTGCCCTTCGGTACCCCGCTCGGGCTCCAGGCCATGCCTGGGCTTCTTGGCTGGAGGCGGACGGCCCCCCGCGCCGCCCCGACGCCGCCTCGCGCCCTTGGCCGGCAGCTCCCGGGATCCCCCGGCCTCCCCGTCGCCGCCATTCCCGGCCTGGCGCGTGAGTCCGAGGCCAGTCCGGGTTCCGCCCGCGCGCCGCGTGGGCCGCGCCGCGGCGGCGGTGCAGAGGTCATAGAGCGGCGGCCCGCACACCTGGTAGGCGCAGCTGGGGGGCACCAGCAGGTAGAGTGCGCAGCGCGCCAGCAGGTGGGTGAGCACGTCATCACCCACGCGGCGCAGCAGCAGCCCCCACGCGCCGCTGCCGCGCAGCGTGTCCGTCACCGTGTTGGGCAGGTAGCTGCGCACGCTGGTCGTGAAGGCCACGGGCGGCCCGCCGCGGGCCCCGTCCAGCAGCGCGAAGCCGAAGGCCAGCACGTTCCTCGCGCCGCGCTCACAGAGCCTCTGCACGACCCTGGCCACCAGCTCCTTCAGGCAGGACACCTGCGGGGGAGGGCTCCTGAGTCGCTGGGGACGCAGGTACGTCCTTCCCCACCCCCTCCACCACCACCGCGGCGGGCCCGACCGGAGTCCCCGGAGGCAGCCCACCTGGCGGAAGGACGGGGCGGCAGGGGGCGGCTGCGCATCCCAGGGCACGCACACCAGGCACTGGGCCACGAGCGCGCGGAAGGCCACCGGGTCCCCGCGCCGCACGAGCCGCCGGTCCTCGGGCCCCAGGCGCCGCACGAAGGTGGCCAGCGGCAGCACCTGCCGGTAGCGGTCCCGCAGCAGGGCGCGCACCGCCCGGCACCTGGGCGCGCGCGGCATCACCGGAGCAAG